>NC_134703.1:216870316-217170316 GCF_043290135.1 Rhipicephalus microplus
GGTGGTCGAAAATGGGCATCGATGTTTTCAATCGCCTTAAAACCTCAATGGAAAGCCACCGACATGCCTCAAAGAGCACGATAAACTCGCATCATGCATGGTAGAAATGGCTCGTTGGCCGCCTCGACGCTTCGCGGAATCCATACTGTGGCGCAGACGGCTGAGCCGATCGCTGTGCCACCTAACCATTGTCGGTTGGGTATTTATTTTATTTATTTATAGAATACTGCAGACAAAAAGCCCAAGCAGAGTGAGCATACATGAAACACTAAATAACAGAATGAAACAAGGTTGCAAAGCGTTTTTTACACAATTTCTTTGCTATAAGACAGAGGGGTTATGGCTTTAAAAAAAAGTAACAGTTGAACAACAAGGTGATAATACAATTCAAGGAAGTCATGGAAGAAGAGTATTTGCACAAATGGTCAAGGGCGTTGAGGAAATGTTTCGGTTAGTTTATTCCAATCATCTATTGTGTGTGGGAAGAAGGAGTACCGAAAAGTATCAGTCCTTGCGAAGATTGGCGTTAGGGAATGAGGATAGTGGTGTCGAGTGGGTCTGCTTAACAAGGGGGATACGTATACTGCGGTGTCTAAGGGTAGCCTGTGGTTCACTATGTCTGAAAGAAACTGTAGCCGACATTTTGTTCTTCGAATTTGTAATAGTTCTATACCATTTGCTGTTAGTAATGCAGTGGGGGAGTCGGTTGACATAAATTTACTATATATGAATCGTACTGCTTTTCTTTGAATTCTTTCTAGGTTTTGGACGTTAATTTTTGTGTGGGGATCCCAAACTATGGAGGCGTACTCAAGTTTAGGCCTAATCAAGGAAGAGTAGGAGAGGAGTTTAACACTAGGCGGAGCAGTCTTGAGCTTGTGGCGGAGAAGGCATAATTTACGGAAAGCGGCAGAGCAGATGTTATTTATGTGCGAATTCCAGGATAAGGTACTTGTTAACGTTAAGCCTAAGTATTTATAGGAGGCTACTTTAGGTAAAGGTGCTTCAGCTAAATTGTATGTGTAGTTTAATGGGACTTTTTTGCGCGTTATGGGGAGATACACACATTTGTTTGCATTAAGAAGCATTCCCCATTGTTCACACCATTTTGATACATTGCATAAGTTAGTATTAAGATCACATTGGTCACTAATGCAGGTTACATCTCTAAACAAAACACAATCGTCAGCAAATAAACGAATTTGTACCGGGGTGCTAATTACATTGACAATGTCATTAATGTAGACCAAAAACAGAAGGGGGCCTAGTACACTCCCCTGCGGAACGCCAGAAGTCACATGAAGGCAGCCCGATTGTTTTTCTCCTACCTGAACATATTGGTTGCGATTGAGTAGATAAGCTGAGATCCTGGAGATAAATAATTCTGGTATACCAACTAACCGAAGCTTTATAATTAGTTTATCGTGTGGAACTGTGTCGAATGCTTTACTGTAGTCTAAGAATATTACATCAATTTGGCCGTTAGCATCAACACAAGCTGCAAAGGTATGAACGATAGTAACCAATTGTTTTGCAGTAGAAAATCCTTTTCGAAACCCATGTTGATGATTTGTTAAAACTGAGCGTTCTTCTAAGAATTCATTTAATTTATGAGCTATTATGTGTTCGATAAGCTTACACCATGATGATGTTAAGGAGATCGGTCATTAATTTTGTAGTACTAGGCGGTCACCTTTCTTGAATATAGGAACTATTCGTGCCGACTTCCAGTCATCTGGCAATTCCGCTGACAACAGAGAGACTCGATAAATGACGAGTAAGTATTTAGCAACAGACTCTGCAAAGCGACGCAGAAATATGTTGGGGATATTGTCGGGACCACAAAAAGTCTTAGTCTTTAGGTTCAACAACATAGCAACGACCCCTAAATAAGAAATAAAGTTTACATTCGCAGCATTGTCCGCATTTATGACAGATGGGGAAGCACTAGGAGTAGAAAATACACTATGAAAATATTCATTGAGGTGTTGAGCAATGGCAGCTTGATCAGATACCATTGAACCATTGACAAAAACCTGTGATATGGGTTTCTTTTTTTCGCTAATATAGTTCCAAAACTTCTTTGGATCATTCTTTATGAAGTTTGCGAGTGACGTAGTGAAGTAGTATTCCTTCGAGGTGTGTACGGCATGTGCGAGCTTATCTAGAGCGTCAGCTATAATTTTGGGGTCAGCATGCTTTTTCTTTAATCTTTTAACTTTACGCTTGAGATGAATGATGCTTCTCGTCATCCAGGGCGTATGTTTATGCACCTTTTTACGCTTAGACGGCATAAATTTTTTGATACAGTAGAAGCATATGCGTTTAAATTGGTCCCACAATCTACAAACATCGGTAGCTACAAAATCTATCAGACAGGTTTATAGGTGCTCGATAATGCAAGCATCATTGGCATGTGTATAGTCTTTCACACAATGAAAGGACAAGTTGGCAGTTGCCAAAAGCGGTTCAAGAGGGATAGAAACTGACACAAGGTACTGATCAGACAGCCCTTGCTCAATTACTACGGTATGTGTACTGAAGTCACGGGGAATAAATACCAGATCTAAGATAGACCTAGCAGTACCCTGATAATGCGTTGGTTCATGAACCAGTTGTACCAAATTATGTGCGAGCATGATGTCAAACACTGCATTTGCATTGCTGATATTGGCTGTAAAGGTTTCAAAACGCTCCCAATCTACTCCGGGGAGACTGAAATTGCCAATCAAAAGAACTTTGTTGCCATGGTATTTAGACGTGTTCCTTTAGTTTTAATAGGTATTCAAGAGTTGACTCCGGCGGTCTATATAATGCACATACGATGAATGAGTGGCCCCACAAAGTTACTTTAATACAGATACATTCAAGCTCCGGTACATCATCCAACAAGACAGCATCAAATTTTTGTTGGATCAGGACGGCCACACCACCTCCCCTTGTTTGCCTGTCCTTACGAAAAGCCGTATAGGAAGGTGGAAAAATGTCGCCATCATTCACCTGTTCATGTAACCACGTCTCAGTTATAACAGTAATGTGAGGATCGTACTGCAGTAATAGGATTTCGAGGGGTTCAGTTTTATTCATAACACTGTGGGCATTCAAATTAAGTAGACGAAGTTGCTTATGCGCATGCACATTACGTCAGGTTTTAGACTGTTGGGGTGCGGTGTTCTTGTAGCCGGTCATTTTTACTCGCTTATTTTGCACCTCATCCCAAAAATACATATCCTTATCGATCTTTAGTTTATCGTGTATCAGGTTGATTCTTTTCCCTTGTTCTATCTCTGCCTTTGCGCTGTGCCAGAGCAGACTGCGTTTTTTAGCGTTGATTTTGAGTAATCATTCTTAACGAAGATATCTGAGCCCTTGAGATTGCTTGCGTTTTTCATTATCTCTTTCTTTTCTGTAAAGTCTTGCAGATACACTATTACAGGCCGCTTTCCTACGTGCTTACCCAGTCGATGAATACGCCCTACAGATTCAGATTTAACCTGAAGTTTTTTTTGAAAGAGACCCTTCACGACCTTGTCCTTCAGTTCCTCTGCTGATTCTGCTGAGGTCTCAGGTATTCCATGAATAATTACATTTGAACGTCTGCTGTGGTCTTCAAGGCCTGTTAGCTTTTTAGTTTGAAAAGACATTGCGTGTTCAAATGATTTCAATGTGACATGCAATTGATGGGTGTTTTCATGCTGTGCTGAGCGCTCAGTCGCTAAATTTTCGACAGTACGCCTAAAGTCAAGCATCTGTTCTTTCAGCTCAGAAAATAGTGTTTTAATTTCAAGTAGTTCCTTTCGCATTTCTGTCTGACCGTCAAGTAGTTGCTCGTACAGTTCCTTCTGGGTGGGCCCAGGGTTTTCCTCGACATCACCGCAAATTAGTAGTTTGCAAACGACAAAACAGTCATACGCAATTACAAAACAACGCCGTGGGCACGGCAGAACCACTAAGCTTCGACAATTACTACGTATTGAACAAGAACGGGGACTAACCTGCACCAAGCAGAGAAGCGTTCCGTTTAGCGACATGGCAGCTTTGGGTCCACCATGCCCACAGAAGACGAAATCGTGCCGGTGCTCTTTTATAGCGGTGCCAAATGATGACGTCACGCTGTGATGCTTGAAAGGAAAGGCCAGTAGAACTGCGTCGTCGGGTGACGACAGCGTTGAAAACTGGGGGCCTTTGCTGATGAGCTGGCTCGTGTCGTCGCAAGACTCATAAAGTGGCTGCGCGCATTCAAAAGCACCGAAGCCAAAAAAACCTGCACCAAGCAGAGAAGCGTTCCGTTTAGCGACATGGCAGCTTTGGGTCCACCGTGCCCACAGAAGACGAAATCGTGCCGGTGCTCTTTTATAGCGGTGCCAAATGATGACGTCACGCTGTGATGCTTGAAAGGAAAGGCCAGTAGAACTGCGTCGTCGGGTGACGACAGCGTTGAAAACTGGAAGCCTTTGCTGATGAGCTGGCTCGTGTCGTCGCAAGACTCATAAAGTGGCTGCGCGCATTCAAAAGCACCGAAGCCAAAAAAAAAAACCTGCACCAAGCAGAGAAGCGTTCCGTTTAGCGACATGGCAGCTTTGGGTCCACCGTGCCCACGGGTATTCTCGAGAACTGGCGCTAGAAGTTTAAAAAAAGCCATTCGGTGGTATTGCGGTTTGTTTTTCTCACCTTAGAACTGCAAATATGACATGAAACCAGTTTTCAGGAATATTTCTTGTTGCTGCATAGACGGGCACTGCACACTGTTTTGCGAGGTCTTGAGTCCATTCTCTTTGACACACTCAGCGACACTGATCTGACGCTGGCTTTGGCGCTCCTCCTCATATGGTTTGCCACCCTTTCTGGCGGCATGGACGCGATGACGCCGAGGGAAACGTCACCGGGAAAACGCTGGCAGAAACGCTGCATATGTTTCGGGCTTAAGGCCGCCATGCGCCACACGCAAGCGCGATCGTTTTTGTGGCAGCGAGACGTCTCCGAATCGGCCGGTGTAGTCCGGCGCTGAAAACACCGCTAGGAGGCCAACGTGAACGGATGCCTGTAACGTCGGCTCCCGCAAAAAGTACGGGCTATTTGCACCCTAGGTTTAATACGGTAACTCGCCTGCTCAAACAGCGACACAAGAGCCTTAGTAAGACGGAGATGACGCCAATTTCGGGCCAGCTCCGACATTCTGTGTGCAACGAACGCTTAGAGAACCGACACGCTGAGCATCCGAGCTAAGCCTCTCTGAGACTCCGCTTTTTCGTCGGCACAGCCAGCGACGCCTCCCGTTATTATGGAAGAAACGGTTGAGGGCCCCACTATTTCTGCTGAAGAGTTCCAGGCAAGCCATCGGACAACAGTTCTTTGCAAAGTCTATGCGTTTCGACCAACATGTTCAACAAAACCACTTTCGCAACACAACGCTACCTTTGAGGCAACGAGCCCGAATGCCGGAAACATCGCGTTCGTCGAAGCAGCCGTAGCTGGCAGTGGCGAGACGCCGGCCCACCTACAACCAAGGAGACGTGTATTATTGTGCAACGCAGCAAACTTCCACCTCTCCCACCGAATGCTATTTGCGTCGTCGCTCGTCCGCGAGGTCAACTGCCACACCGAGATGTCCCAACGCCTCGACTCATAAAGGCAGTGAAGGTCGCTTTCCAAATCATTCTACCCCATGATTTCTTTCTGCATATATACCCCACCAATAATAATTTACTGCGGGTGCAACACAATCCACGGCAGCTGAGCTCCTGAAAACGCTGACTTCACTCACCATTGACGGCCATGCTTACCCCTTTGTTGGCTTACGTGGCACCCCCACAAGAGGAGTCATCTCAAATGCCTTTGAAGACGAGACCCCAACGCAGCTGTATGAAGACCTGGTCAGACGAAATCTGGAACACGCTATACTCGCAGCCCGACGAATGAGGAAGACGCACTCCATGCTCATCATATTCGACGTCAATGAGGTACCACATTCCATTAAATACATGAAAGCCATTCACCGCCAAACTCCATTCCGTGGAATTCCGGATCCTTGCACGAACTGCAGACAACCGGATCATCGTCACAACGTATGTCTAAGCCCCAATACTAACCTTAGACCACGTTGTTTTTCATTGATAACTGAGGTTTAACGTCCCAGAATCGCCATAGGATTATTAGAGACGCCATAGTGGAGGGCTCCGGAAATTTCCACCACCTGGGGATCTTTAACGTGCATCCAAATCTGAGCACACGGGCCTACAGCATTTCCGCCTCCATCGGAAATGCAGCCACCTTAACCAGGATTCGGTCCCGCGACCTGCGGGTCAGCAGCCGAGTACCTTATCCACTAGACCACCGCGGCGGGACCTTATCCCACGTTGTGGCATTGAACATCTGCCCCAGGAACGTCCTTGCACGCCCAAATGCATTCTGTGTGAGGGCTCTCATCTTACAGGCACGGGATCATGCAAAGGACGCAACCTCCACCAGCCATGCAAACAGATACAGCAATCGCAAACGTAGCAAGAAGGATCGGTTAGACACGGGAGCAACTGTACTCCCCCAGTAGTCGCCGGGGCCCACTCAGCCCAGCCAGCCCAAGCAAACCTGAACCAAGCCGCTGAAACAAGACAGTGGCCCTCCCCGTTCTTCCTCGGAGCATACGCCATCATCAGCAGTGGCTTTCAGTCAACAAGACGCCCTGGCCTAATCTCGGGAGGAGGCAGCGGGCGCCAAAGCAGAAGCTCGAGTAGACCGAGCTGGAGCCGCCGCCCTTTGAAAACACGTCACGAAGCTGGATGCCCAGAGAAGTACTCTTGCCACAAGCCCTGCCATTCCCACTTCCCTAACTCCTACTACATCCCAACCTCTCACCCACAACCTGCCCACCGTTTCCGGCATGCCTTTCACATCCAGCAATGTCAACCCCCGCATCATCTTCTAATTCGCTTGAGTTTGATATCGATACAGAATTTCCTCAGCACACAAATTAGTACACAACCCACATCCCTTCGCACACATCTAACTACCGGATATACCGACCCATCTTGGGTCTTTTACTGCTAGTTTCGAGTCAGTATTACAGGAAGGTATCACTACCATCAATCAGCAATGTACAATGCTCAAAGACGTGGTAACCCGTGTGTAAAGAGGTTTATTGGGTGAACCTAACGGGCAGGTGGAAGATCCGAGAAAGCCACAGGACGAGGAAGATGGTGGAGCTCAAGCGCTGCTCTCGTAATGCCTTACTCTGCGATGATGCTTGTTGTTTCCTGGTGGTGCCATCATTCCTTCAATGCAATTGCCCCCGTCGAGAAAGATGAAGCCATCCTGGCGATCTAACATGTGGGAACAAGCGAGTTGAATTACGGCGTCAAGCGGTCCACGCGAACAGTATTGCGTCCACGCTGACGATGGTCACTGAATGGCGTAAGCGGTTCAATGGCGTAATGGACCGACGATGTTCGCTCTACCACGTTGTATAGACCATAGTAATTTGAAAGTAGCTTGTTAGACAAACCAGGTGCAGAGGGTAGTACATACAGCGATGCAAGGGTTCCAGGGGCAAACTTTGCGGGACAAGGGTAATCGTCATTGCGGGCCTTTTTCTGGCGTTGCTGGCCAGTCGTAGTAAACTGCTTCGCTAGTTGGCCACATTCTTCGATGTGACGGGTGTCGAAGCGGCACCCGCTGCTATCAGTCGGTGACTGGTGAAAGAAAGAAGGCGACGGCAGTCCAGGCGATAGGCAAGCAAGAAAATGCCCCACCTTTATTTCGCAGTGGTTTAAGTAGCCACTTTGACGTCAATACCACGTGTTTCCATACATAGACCAGGCACGGTGAATTGGCGCGTCATGTAAGAGAGCGCTTTCAGCACACGGGACGCATATTTCGGCACATCCCCCATTTTGCAAAATAACAGTGGTTTTGCGCGTGCAATTTAGAACATTCACTTATGAACAAAACCCAGAAGCCTTAGTGGTAACGAACCACGAACAACAGCTTATTCATCAATACCGTAGCGAACTGGTCGCTTAAACACTCTGCCAGGCCTGGTCAAGTCACGGGAGCGGAAGGTACTAACGTGGAAATCACAGCCTCTTAACCTACAGTCACTGAAGCTGACGTTGAGGCGACGGGTGGCGCCCTTTCTGTCTAAACCGTCTAAGGTCGGTTCGGACTGACACGGTGGATGGACGTGTTATTTGAGCGCTCCCGATCGACTGCGCAAATAAGTTGTTTTGCACGTTTTGAGCTTGTCTTTATAATTATAAGGCAGGAGTTAAAATCCCTATAGCACTTAGTGTACTGTACGGCTTTTTCATGGGTCAGTCACCAGGTATTTATTAGTTTGTGCGTGTGTGTGTGTTTCATTTTTTTGTCACCCCGTGGGGGAAGTGCACGTGCATTGAACACGCAAATTTTTGTAGGGGAGCTTAGACTTTCTCTTTTTCGAAGGGCAGTGCTCGAGGTTTGTGGTTATCGAGTGCGACAAGTCATAGGGACAATTGGTGTCGGAAAAACATGGTTTAAAAGACTGTAAAGTGTTCAGTATGTGGGGTGGCTTTGAAAGTGGACCCAAGTGTAGAAGCGGAAGGAGAAGAGGCTGACGCGAAGTGTAGGCAAAATGAGGTCGAGGAAAAAATGGAAAAATGATGGTTGCTCAGAGTGACCTGCTGATGAGAATCACAGAGCTCGAGACTGCGTTGGCGACAGAGCAAGAGAAAACGAAGACTATGTAAAAAAAAGCTCGAGCTTTCGATCAGCAACTGAGCTTTGCCTGCTCTGAGGGTTTGGCCAAGAATTCAGTAGTTGTGATTGATTTTGTTTATTCTTTTTTTTCGTAGGCGTTTCTATAGTGTCCTAATTGATTAGCGAGTGTATTTTCAGATAGTACGACCAGGCAGATGCCGTTTTCCTCACCTGGACCAGGGGCTTTCCTCTGGTCTGCTTCTCTTCCTTCGCAGGAATTTCCAGTAAACTTGTTTTTACGCAATGGCATCTCATCCGTTCCTGTGGCATTGGTCCCAAGTAACAAAGGTACTATACGGATGAAGAATCCAAAAATGATTCAGACGGAGTTGAGAGCCGCTACAACTCACTACCAAAGCATCACAGAGGTCAGGCAGTTCGGCAAGGGTGGCATTCTTTGCTTCTCGTCTGACCATCTCTGTGTTCGAGATCTACTAAAATGCTCGGTATTCGCTACCAACCTGTTGAGCGCATTCATTCCACCTCACCTAGCTTGCGTCAGAGGCCTCGTTCGGGGTGTCGATGTCAACTTGACCCCAACTGAGATATTAGATATGTTTTCAGAAGCAGGTGTGATAGCTATCTATAGATGTAGTCGAGTTGTGGACAAGAATAAGGTCCCAACGGAGTCCGTGATTGCTACATTTGCCGGGTCTAATCGCCCAACCGAAATCAAAGCGTGGCCTTTATTATACAGAGTGGAGCCACTATCACCTCGTCCCCTACAGTGTATTAAGTGTTGGCGTTATGGGCACACAGTGAAAGGGTGCAGATCAGTACCTAGATGCAGAATTGGTGGTGAGACGCACAACTCAAACGACTGTAAAAGTAATGAAGAAAAGTGCTGTCTTTGCCATGAAGCACACTGCGCTGATAACCCAAACTGCTCAGTCAAGGCACGTGAAATCCAAATCCTTGAAATTGTAGGCAGAAGACGATGCTCCTGAAAGGATACCATTGCTGAAATCGAAGCCCGAACTCAAGGGTATGCAGGAGCAGCTGCCCGCCATAACATAGCAATAGAAGCATCCTTTTCCTTATCAATTGCGGACATGATCGAGAAGGCTGTGGATAAGGCTATGCAACGCCTTGCTACCACCCTATGTGAATCGCTGTCGCACATTGTGAATAACCAAATCGCACAAGTCTATGAAGCACAGATAGATATAAGTATGGCTGTAAAAAATGCTGAGTCTGCACACCCGACAAGTGAGGCAGAATCTGAGATAACTCCACCGAATGCACAGTCTACAGAGCCCTCTGGAGAAGGCGTTCACAGGCAAAGCGAAGGTGCACAGGAAGCTTCTCAGGACACAAGATATGGACATAGATCTCAAATGCCTAAAGCATTCTAGATCCCCTGCATCGAAAAAACCTAGCTCGCCGAAACATGTAAAAAGCAAGAAATACCAGAAAGACAACCTTTCAAAAACCAATTTTCTAAAAGAAAGTATTTTAGAAAATGTGATCGCCGAAACCATTTTAACGAAATCATAGGGTCTCTTAAAATTATACATTGGAATTGCCGATCTCTTCACTCAGCCATAACAGATCTGTTATACCCGTCTTCAAAATTCGATCCGGCTATTATTGCATTACAAGAAACTTGGCTATCCACACATCATGTATTTCACCTACCCAACTTCCAAACCTTTCGTCTAGACCGTCCATCCAAAGGTGGAGGTTTAGCTTTCTTTATAAACAATTAAATTAGTTTAAAAGTCAAAACTCATACAAATGTATGTCTTCTGAATGCGAAATTTTCGCGTTAGATGTTACCTTGCTAGGATACTTGCCTTTCTCGCTAATAAACGTCTACTTTCCTGTAGGCGTTCAAGACACGAGATTCTTAGAAATTGCTGCTAATACAGGCTGTAAAGAAAAAATTATAGTTGGTGACTTCAACTCTCACCATACCTGCTGGGCTTTTAGAACAGATCAGTGTGGACAACGGTTGTGGGACTGGTCGGTAGACAACAACTTATTGTGCCTTAACGCTAGAACTCCCACATTAATTCGAGGTCATTCACGCTCCGCCTTAGATTTAAGCTTTGTAAGCTCGGCCATTGCTAGTACATCGTGGACAGCCCTTGATTGCGCCTCCAACAGTGACCACTTTCCAATAATGATCGAGATCGCTTGCCCCGTCAAACCATCATGCTTCCATGCCCGAGCCTATATAAATTATGCGAAATTTCAACACGACCTAAAAACTGCTTTAGACGCTCCTTCTCAAGATGGAGATGACACTAAAGCTATGAAAATAAGAGCAGTAATCAAAAGGGCATACAAAAACGCTGAATTTGCTGTTAAATCGGCGAAGAGAATACCTTATAGCCCCTGGTGGAATTCCAACTGTTCCCGAGATCACAGAGGAAGACAGGCAGCTTGGAAGAAGCTAATACATAATCAGTCCCCTAAGAACTGGTCAGATTATAAATTTCTTGCCGCTGTATTTAAACACACGGTGGCCCAAGCTAAAGAAGAGTATGATAAAAGACATTTCGATTTTCTCTCGAAATCCAAAAATAAGAAAGTTTTATTTCAATATATGCAATCTCGCAAAATCCTGCCATCTACATTAAATACGGATTATGAAAAACTATCATTGGAAGAAACGAAGAACTCTTTAGAGTCAATTGGCAGAGGTCTAGAAATTAGATTTTCTTCGATTATGGCTTTCAACTGGCAAAAGTCTAGCATAAGCACTGACTTCGAAAACGTAACGCTGTCTGAAGCATCAAAAGTCATTCGAGATCTACCATCGTCAGCTCCTGGTCCAGATGGAATCACAGTTCCTATGATTAAAATTTTATTCAAGCTATCCCCCGGCGACATCCTCAATCTTATAAACTACTCTTTAAAGAATGCCTGGATACCGTATGACTGGAAAATAGCTAAGGTAATCCCAATAATAAAAAAGCAAGGATTAGGTTTTACCATAGAAAATATCAGACCCATCTCGCTAACTTAGAACATTGTGAAACTCATAGAGAGGGTTCTAAAGGGCCGAATAAACTCCTGGATGACGAATAAGGTCATATTAAAGCCAAATCAAATTGGTTTTCGTTGTGAATGCTCAATTTGGTGCGCCCATGCGGAGTTAGAGAGCCGAATACAGCTTGCTCGTAAAAGGAAACAATACGCCGCATTAGTAACTCTCGATATAGCTAAAGCGTACGACAGTGTCGAGCACTCTATTCTACTGACCACCTTGCAGAGTCTAAAGTTTCCTCAGTATATTACTGAGTGGATAGCAGAATTCCTAAAATCAAGGGAATTGTATTGCGTGAAGGATGGCTGTTGTTCGCATAAATTCAAACAGAAACGTGGTGTTCCCCAAGGGTCCGTCCTATCTCCAGCATTATTCAATATACTGATGAGCTCTATTCCAATTGTTCAGGATGTCAGTGTCTACATTTATGCAGATGATATCGCGTTCTTCGCTGCAGAGAGTGACATTTACTCACTACATCAAAAACTGCGAAGATATATTAATACACTAGAAATTTGGTTGCAATCCATTTCATTGTCCTTGAACATCAGTAAAAGTGCGCTCTTGGTGTTTACTATAGCAGATACAGTTTCAATTTCTGTATTGTATAATCGGGAACCTATTCCACAAGTTGATTCAGTCAAGTACTTAGGAATGATTTATAATGAAAAGCTAAGTTGGAGCCCACACATTGAATATATAACAGCAAAGGCACAACGGGCGTTAGGTTTATTAGGCAGGTTAAGCAACAGAAAATACGGGCTGCGCAGACACACGATGTTAATGATATATAAAATGTATGTGCGACCAATATTGGAGTTTGGGTGTGTATTATTCTCGGGGGCCGCTGGTTATAAAATTAAACCGCTAGTAATGTTAGAGCGAGAAGCTCTGCGAATATGCCTAGGACTTCCCAGGTTCGTGGCGAATAATGTATTGTATCAAGAAGCACGATTGCCAACACTCCTCTGTCGATTCCGCACTCTAACGTTTCAAACCTTTTTAAAGTTCTGCAGTTTACCTGCACGAAGATCAGAGTACGCATTTATCAGCGACCCTGACTCTTTTTTTCGTGCACATTGGCCTTGATTTCATACCCCTCAGATAACTTTCGTTAAAAAGAAACTGGATTGCACAAATGTACACATTAGCACAGTAATTGAAACTAATTCTTCAACCATCAACATTAGAATAGAGTACGGTGAAATCTTCCCCCCACAAGCCAAGTTGCAATCTCTTAGATTTTTGACCACTACATTAAACGATTACTTGGCACATGCAGAAACAAAAAATGTAATAGCTACAGATGCTTCTGTCAACAATGAAAAGGCAGGCGTAGGAAATGCGTCTGATTTCCTCGGCTGGTCTTTTTCAGTAAGGCTTCCAGATTTCACTCCTATATTTGAAGCCGAGCTAGTAGTTATTATTTTAGCTCTTCGTAAAATTCCTACGACCGAGACCAGTGCAATCATCCTAACAGACTCACTTTCGGTGTGTGCAGCTCTGACAACCTCTGAACAATCTCGTGCCCTAGCAGCGTTCCACACATTAGCACCGCCGCATTTAAAACTCCTCAAATTAGTGTGGGTCCCAGGTCACTGCGGATTACAATTAAATGAATTGGCAGATGCTTTGACACGAGTATCACTCGATGGACCAGTAATTTCAGTACTTCCCGAGTTCGAATACTTATCAGGGGTTAGATATAGAAAATTCGCTATTTTTACAGATAGTTTAGAAAATATCACACAATGAACAGATTATCGGCACCTCAAATTTCCATGGAAATCACAGTGGAGTCCGTCAAAAAAACTTGAAATTATAATCTCCAGATTCCGGTGCCGTGTCCCCCCATTAAATTTTTATTTACACAGAGCTGGTCTGACACTTTCCCCCTTTGTCCGTTCTGCGAAGAATCAGAAACTATTGAACAATATTTTGGCTCATGTCGTAACTATGCATTAATTAGGAAACGACTTTTAGATATTCCATTTGCGAAGCTAGGTTTAAATTTAACCACAGAAAATGTTCTAAGTTTTGGTGCCTCTGTTTTGGGAAATTGCCACAGAGATGCATTTGATGCGGTGTGTAATTTTATTCAAGACTCTAAACGTTTTTCAACATAAAGCCCACGTTAACAGACACTCAAAAAAACGGGTCGAAAAGTAATTCTCAATTCTTGATAAATCCGTGACATACCGAATTAATCGGGTTTGGCAAAACCAGCTGTCTGGTCGGCTCCCAAAATCAAGTTGTAGCTATTAGTGTCTACTTTGTTGTTGATTATTTTTTCCATTATCTAAATCTTTGGTTTCTTTCTTTTTTTAACATACCGTCTTCGCTATACATCTCCCCCCCCCTTTTTTTTGGTTGTAAGCAGTAATGCAGTTATCGGCCATATGAAACGGTATGTTCTCTTGGCCAATCCCCCAGAGTGGGTACGAGCCTTGGATTAGAGGATACAAACAAAACAAACAAACAAAGGCCGAAGTCCGTCGAGGAAGCACTAGCCAAAGGGAACAGAGAGGAGCGGACTACGGAGAGAACAGTAAGTAAACGGCAACCAGTTCAGCGGAAAAGAAAGAGCAAGCAAGTTCGGAAAAAACGGGTTCAGCCGGTTTAATTGTCGCAGGGCCCAGCTTCAGCAAAGTAGTGGTGGGGCTGCGAGGGGACAAAGCAGCCGGCGTCAAAGGTGCAAGTAACACCCAGGTGCAGGACGCTCCAGCTGAAAAGTCACAGCAGGTGATAATCGCCTGAAAATCGAATTTAAATCGATGCACAGAAGCCATCAAAAAGAGGGTAAGAGGTGACAAGAGGGTTGCAGTAGGGGCGTTCCCAGGACGCAAGCTGGAAGCAGTCATGAAACAAGCGAGCACAAAACTCAAAACTACAGCTCATAGACGAAACCTCGTGATAATTTCAGGTGATTTAAACGATGTCTTGAATGAAGATACAGCAGGACTTGCAACCACACCAGCGAAAGGTGTCGATGACATGCGCGCCACTTCTCGTCGGGTACAGGTAGTGACATGCATGATACCGGAGGTGCCGGTGCATAAAGGCAACCTGCAAAGAGCGGTTGTCAACGAAAACCAAGAGATATGGGAGATATGTCGAGAGAAAGGCTTTGAGGTGGTGGAAGTAAACAAAGAGCTGTATAGGTGGGGCCGTTTTCAACGAGACAGAATTCGCTTCGATGGGCGGCTAGGTCCTGAGGTGGGTTGGCGACCCGCAGGACGCGCAGTAGCTTTTTTTTGGGGGGGGGGGGCACACGGGCTCTTCGGGGTGCAGGATAGCTAGTAACGAAGAAACAACCAGGGAGACTCTTTGACAGGTGGTATGGACACATACGATTCCAATGTGGCGCCAGTATCTAAGATAGGTAGAGTCCGGGGCAGAAATAGATGTAGCCACGAGCGCCGAGCCCATTCAGGCATAGTGTATATGAACATGCAGGGTGGCAGGAATGGGCTGAAGTGGGAAGAGATAAAAGAACAGCGAAGAGAGGAGTGACCGATGGTATGCGGTTTCGTAGAAACACATCTTAGAGGCATGGAACAACCTCCTAACAATCCAGACCATACGTGGGAATATTGTAATCGAACAGAAGGCAGCAGAAAAGGGGGTGGTATTGGGGCATTCATTCATAAATGTACAGACTGGCAAATGGTCAAGCAGGAGTGCAAGGAACATTTATGGCTAGAAGGGAAAGTGGCAGGGCCAATGACACTCCTTGGTTTAGTGTACTTGTGGACTTTAGCAAAGGTCAGAGAGGAAAAACAGGCAGTGGTAGAGTGGACAACAAAGGACATTGATGAGTTAAGAGAGGAGTGCGAGATAATTATACTAGGAAATGTGAATGCGCAAATAGAATATATGGATGGGTATACTGACCCGACAGGCAAAATGATCATGGATATGTGTGAAAAGCTTGATTTGATCATTTTAAACAGCACTGAGAAGTGTGAAGGGCAAATACCATGGGAGGTAGGAAGGCTACAGTCGACGACAGATTACGCACTGATGTCACATAGAATGTATGATAAGCTCAGGGGAATGCACATGGATGAAGGTGGCTCCAGAAGTCTGATTAGTGATCACAAACGTATCAAGCTAAGTTTTGGAAGAGCAGTGAAAGTGGGAAGGAGACAAGATCAGCAACTACAGGAAAATTCAGAAAGGCAAATTGATAAAGCCAATAAACAAATTGAGAACGTAATCGCTGAGGATAATAAAACAGTGTCGACATACACGAATCTAATTAGACTGTTTGAGCTAGTGCTTGCTAAGGCACGTGACAAGTCACCCCGGAAAAGAAGAATCAAACCCACATGTTGGTGGGATGAGAAAGTAAAGAGAGCCATATCAAAACGTCAGGAAGCCTCTAGGGATCACAGACATGCTAAGCAGCGGGGTGAACCAACAGATGATGTTGAAAGAAAATCGGAAATCTTTCTAAGCGGTAGAAGGGATACATCCCTTCTGATCAAAGAAAACATTAGAAGAATGGAAGCTCAGTGGCTTGCAGAAGTACATAAAAAAGATCTAAAGGCAGCTGCAAAATTTTAGAACCTTCTAAACTCCCTAAGAAATGAGACGAGCCTAGAGCAGAGGTTTATAACTACAGATCAAAGTGCTAAGCTAGAAGGGGATGAAGCTATTGAATATATAAGAACAAGGGTGACAGAAAAATTTCAAGAAGTGCTTTATGCGCCACAATACACAAGGATGAATCAAGTGGTGCAATGGCTCCAAGTTCACAACGAGAGTGGGAAAGGGCTGAGAAACGTGTTCCGTGTAGTACATCACCAGGCCCAGATGGCATTCATATTACGCTGATAAAGACAATTGGTCCGAAGTCTGAGCATGCTTTGATTGAGGCAATGAACAAAATAATAATCGATGGAGAAGTTCCCGGTGGATGGAAACTTAGCAGGATGAGCATGATCTATAAAGGAAAGGGGGACAAAGCTGACATAAACAACTACCGTCCTATAACAGTGACATCAGTGGTCTACAGGCTGGCGATGCAGATTATAAAGGAAAGACTGCAAGCATGAATAGAGGAGGAGGGGGTGCTGGGGAACTACAGATTGGTTTCGGAAACACAGCAGGTTGGACGACAATCTGTTCTCACTGACGCAGTGTATTGAAATAGCAGAAAAGGATCACAGGCCCCTGTGACTAGCATTTTTGGATACCAAGGGAGCGTACGATAGCGTGGTTCAAGAGGAATTGTGAGGAATACTGGAAACACTAGGCGAGGAAGATGTAGACACTAATCTTTTAAAAGATATATATAAAGGTAACAAGGTAAATATAAAGTGGGAAAAACAGGTATCCAAGCCTGCAGAGGTAAAACGGGGGCTTAGGCAGGGGTGTCCCCTGTCACCCTTATTATTCATGATGTACCTACAAAGATTAGAAGCCAAATTAGAGGGAAGTGGACTGGGCTTCAACCTCTCTTTCTTCAAACAAGGAAAACTCATTGAACAGGAACTACCAGCATTGATGTACGCAGATGATATAGTGCTAATGGCTGACAAGAAAGAAGATTTGCAGAGATTGGTGGACATCTGCGGTAATGAGGGAGATAGGTTAGATTTCACATTCATTAAGTAAAAATTAGCAGTCATGATTTTTAATGACAATGAAGGTAGTGAGCTAAGAATACCGGAGGTCACGCTAGAGATAACAGATAAATACAAATATCTGGGCGTATGGACAAGCAATGGGGCCGAGTACCCAAGGAAACACGAAACATACTTGATGACTAAAGGTAACAGGAATGCAGCGGTAATGAAAAACAGGGCAATGTGGAATTACAATAGGTATGATGTTGTAAGAGGAATATGGAAAGGGGTCATGGTTCCTGGTCTGACGTTCGGCAATGCAGTCTTGTGCATGAGATCAGAAGTTCAAACAAGATTAGAAATTAGGCAACGTGGAATAGGTAGGCTTGCCTTAGGAGCTCACGGGAATACACCAAATCAGGGATTACAAGGTGATATGGGATGGACATCATTTGAGGGCAGGGAAGCTATCAGCAAGATAAAATTTGAGAGGAGATTGAAAGAATTGGAAGAGGAGCGTTGGGCTAGGAAGGTGTTCAGCTACTTGTACATGAAGAATGTCGATAAAAAATGGAGGAAGCAAACCAGAAAAGTCACTGGTAAATACCAGTGACTTTTCCAAATCAAAAACAATTATTCGTTAAGATCAAGGTGAAGGAAGCTGAGACCAATATGTGGAGAATTGGCATGATTAAGAAGTCCGCACTAGAGATCTATCAAACTTTTAAGAAGGAAATGGCCATGGAAAGGATCTATGATAATACTCAGGGTAGTTCTCTACTGTTTGAGGCCAGGACCACAGTATTGCAAACCAAGACATATCGGGCCAAATATGAAGGGGTAGACAAGGGATGCAGTGCGTGTGGAGAGGAAGAAGAAACTGCCGAACACTTGATAATGTCCTGTAAAGGGCTTCACCCTATTTTTCAGGATGATGGCGCAGAGTTTTTCAAAGCCCTGGGGGTTTAGGGACAGGGAGGGTAAAATAGACGTTAAGCGGGTAGAATTAACTAGAAGGCGGTTATCTGATTGGTGGCTAAAGTCAAGGCACGAGTGAAATTTGAACCCTTCACTGCAAAGTACGAATCCCCAACCTCACTATTTAAAGGTAAAAAATATATATATAGTTTTTGGTTCATTAAGTATTACGGCTTCGTGGCACTAGCCACCGCCCTATCTAAAGGGTACAGCCATATCCATCCATTCATCCAAGTCGGCTGACTCGCTTTCGTTTGGGAACTCGTAGCTGCCTTCATGCTTCCCCTGTTGTGGCATGCGGTTGAGCATTCGTCGGTTACGCAGCAGCGTAACCCCATCCTCGGTTCGTATTATGTAGGAACAGGGAGCAGCGGCTGTCACTAGCACAGTTTCTCTGGCTTTCATAACCGTCACACAGATAGAATCACCTGGTGTTAGTTTATTCAATTTCCTGGCTCGGTGGCGTTTGTTGTAGTACTGTGCTTGCAACATTTTATTAGCTCTGCCGTTGTTCGCAAGAGTAAGCTGCGGTGGCTGTACTGGATTACTGAGCTGCGGTGACATGGAACTGTTGTCCAAAGACGCCAGCCCATCAGGATAACCGCCAGGCTAGACCCGAGGACGCCTGGAGTTACCTTGTAGGCAAGCAGAGCCAAGTATGGGTTCTTGCATTTGAGTATTAGGCGCTTAATCGTTTGAACCATGTGTTCCACTTCCCCATTAGCCTGAGGGTACCTAGGGCTTGCAGTGACGTGACCAAAGCCGTAATCATGGGCAAACTTCTCAAGCTCGGTACAAAAAAACTGTGGTCCATTATCTGTCACCACGGTCTCTATTATCCCATGACGTGCAAAAATGTTTTTAGCATTTCTATAACCACACCAGTTCTCGTTGAAAGAAGAATGGCTACTTCTGGATGCCGCGACAGGTTGTCGACCACGACAAGGTAGTGACAGTTGTTGACAAAACACAAGTCGACCCCAACTCGTTCCCAAGCGAAACTTGGCGTTAAAGTTGAGATCAATGGCTCACAGTTCTGGGTGACGAACCATGCACAAGTAACACATTATTTTACTTGCCGTGCGAGTTCTTCGCCGAGGCCTGGCCACCAGACTAAATCTTTCGCCAAAGCTCTTGTCTTTGAGATGCCCTCAAAGGGCACGCCGCCAAATTCTTGCGATAACGCGCGGGGGAGACGCCGCGAGATCAACGGAAAAAAAGAGAAAACAAGCATCCAACGACTCCCCGGAGCGCGCGAACCTCCCCTCTCGGAAGCGTAGACTCGCCGACGAACCTCCTAACCCCACAACGGCGGCCGAGCAAGCACTCGAATGTTCTAGATGGAAAGGGGCGTGGTGAGGCCGGGTTGAGTCATCTGTCGCGGACGGCACTCGAACCGTCTCGCTCTCTCCCCAGCCTTCGCTGCGTATCGCGCCGACGAAATGACGAGAACTTTCTGGAATCTCGCGCGGAAGGTATTTAATGGAGCAGCCGAGGTGAGAGATAAGGAGAAGACGGAAGTTAGCACCAGAGCGCGTAGGGATTCCGCCGTGTAGTCGGCGAAGGTTTTGTCCGTAGGGAAAAAGGAGGAGAAGACGGAAGTTAGCGCCAGAGTGCGTAGGGATTCCGCCGTGTAGGCGGCGAAGGTTTTGTCCGTAGGGACAAAGCAGGAGAGGACGTGAGGTTTCCTGGAAGAGAAACTTCGGAGGAGAAGACGGAAGTTAGCGCCAGAGCCCGTAGGGATTCCGCCTTGTAGTCGGCGAAGGTTTTGTCCGTAGGGACAAAGCAGGAGAAGAAGAAAATTTCCACCTGAGGGGTGACGACTCGAGCTACAGGCAAGAGTGTGTGTTTACCGCTATCGAGCGAAGACGCGTGGCAACAGCTGCGTGTGTGAAGCCGACGTGTTTCCGGCGAAGAAGTTTGAAGCTTGGAGAGTGACCAATTGAAGACGCGAGGTTTCCTGGAAGAGAAACTTCGGGGGCCAAGTGAAGACGCGAGGTTTCCTTGAAGAGAAACTTCGGCGAGGTTTCCTGGAAGAGATACTTTGAGGCAGCGGAACGACAAAGGTTTCCTGGAAGAGAAACTTTGGGAGCAGCGGAACGACAACAAAGCTGGACTTTGAGTGAGTGATTATCGGAAGAGTATCATCCAGACTTTTGTTCCAAGAACTTTGAACTGAATAGGTTTTCTATCTCTTTAGTCTTTAAGTGTCTTGGTTGTTCAATGCATGCGACTGCATTGTAGTGCATATTGTTGTCTGTGTCCGTTGTTTCGAGTGTGGCTGATTGTACTGTGTAGTACGTTGTTTGGTGGGTGACATACTGTATTCAACTATTGTGGAGTGTGCATACTTGTGTATTGTTTTTGGATCTGCCATTGTTGAGAATATAATTCTGTTTTGTTTATAACTCTCGGCTCTGACTTGTTCTTTGGGCCACCGCCGGCGTCCGCTGGCGCGCCAAAAAGGACCACTTCTAAATTGGCCACGCTTTCGAGGTGCGGTTCGGGGGGCCGATACTTCGGCCCTTGGAATTAGCCCGGCGATCGCCTCCCGAATTAACGTGACCCGTGACAATTATTCTGGCGTCCGCGACAGGACCTTTTGGTACACAGTGTGTCCAAAGTAGTGAGAAAGAGCTTCGAGTTGTTGATAGTGCTATCGGAACGATTTTGTGTGTTGTTCAGTGTTCTCGTTAACGAGTGCAGGAGAGTGTTCCGATAGACTGATTTAGGCAGATATTTTTTGCACGCGGCAAGACTTTATTTGTGAGACAAAATGGATCTCGAAAAGTTAGTAGCTCTTGGTGAGAAGATGAATCTTTCTGGCGCCGAACTACGGAAGTGGGTAAGCCAGAAGTAGAAAGAGGCGGTGGAGAGAGAGAGGTTGGCAGCTGAGAGAGCGAAAGAAGAAAGAAAGCAGCAATTGAAGTTGGAGCTGCAGAGAGATAAGTTGGCAGCTGAAAGGGCGAGAGAAGAAAGAGAGGCAAGGGAGCGACAGCTGAAAGAAGAAAGAGAGCAGCAATTGAAGTTGGAGCTGGAGAGAGAAAGACTGGCAGCTGAGAGGGTAAAAGAAGAAAGAGAGGAAAGGGAGCGGCAGCGACAGCATGAGATAGAACTCGAGCGGCTCCGTTTGCAACAGCGAAGTGAAACTCCCGTCCAAGCTAGAGTTGAAAGCAGCGAACGGGAAGAGCACGGCTTCCGCTTGAGCCCAAGCAAGCTGCTCGTAGCGTTTGATGAAAGGAAGGACAACCTCGACGCGTACCTTCACCGATTTGAGACGATTGCGAGGAGCCAGAATTGTCCGGAACATCAATGGGCAACTGCTTTGAGTACTTGCTTGAGTGGTGAAGCGCTCAGTGTGTACGGTAGGCTGACGACGACTGATGCAGCCAACTATGCAAAGGTGAAAGCTGCTTTGCTGAAGTGATTTAGATTCACTGTGGAAGGATTTCGGGACAGATTTCGGACAGGAAAGCCAGCTGATGGTGACACGGCTACGCAGTATGCCGCCCGACTTTTCCATTATTTCGACAGATGGATTCAACTTTCAGGGACAGTGCAGGAGTACGATGAGCTTAGAGAGCTCCTAATTAGAGAGCAATTTCTTACTAGTTGCCACCCAAGCCTGTCGCTGTACTTGAAAGAGAGGAAGGCTGAGTCACTTGAAGGAATGCTTGAATTGGCTGATCAATTCTTGGAAGCGCAAGGTGAAACTAATTTGGCCAAGGTCAAGAAGGACTGTCCTGAAGATTCGAAAAAACCGGGTCCCGAAGAAAAGAAGCGTGCACTGGAGGGCATTCCGCGATGTTTTCTGTTAAACCGAGGGGGTCACCGTGCTAAAAACTGCCGAACTAACTTTACGAGCCCCACGGTTGTAAAATGTTTCAAATGTGGTCAGACTGGGCACAAAGCAGATGCATGTCGAAACGGAGCGAGTCAAACTCACCAGGTATCCTGTGTGCAAGCGGCACCAAAATCCGATAATAATGCCGTCACCGACGAATTCGTAGAGTTGAAAATGGGGAGAAAATTCCTATTGTGGGGTCTGTAATGACAAAACAGCCAACCGGTGTTTCGAAGGGAATGCCAACGCTGCCTGGAAAAGTTGCGGACAAAGAGATTACGGTGTTAAGAGATACCGGCAGCTCCACTGTTATCGTGCGGAGAGACTTGGTACGGGAAAGTGAGTTAACAGGCAAAACGAAACCGGTTTGCCTAATTGACCGTACGTTTCGGATGCTTCCTGAAGCAGAAATTGAGGTTGAAACCCCGTACTTCAGCGGGAAGGTTACTGCTTTATGCATGACGACGCCCCTGTACGACCTTGTCATCGGAAACATCGACGGGGTGCGAGGACCGAATGATCCGGAATGTTTGGGAGAAGACCCCAAGATAGAGCCCTCGCCGCGAGGTCAACGGGAAAAAAAGAGAAAACAAGCATCCAAGGACTCCCCGGGGCGCGCAACCCTCCCCTCTCGGAAGCGTAGGCTCGCCGACGAACCTCCTCACCCCACAACGGCGGCCGAGCAAGCACTCGAATGTTCTAGATGGAAAGGGGCGTGGTGAGGCCGGGTTGAGTCATCTGTCGCGGACGGCCTTCGAACGTCTCGCTCTCTCCCCAGCCTTTGCTGCGTATCGCGCCGACGAAATGACGAAAACTTTCTGGAATCTCGCGCGGAAGGTATTTAATGGAGCAGCCGAGGTGAGAGATCAGGAGAAGACGGAAGTTAGCACCAGAGCGCGTAGGGATTCCGCCGTGTAGTCGGCGAAGGTTTTGTCCGTAGGGAAAAAGGAGGAGAAGACGGAAGTTAGCGCCAGAGTGCGTAGGGATTCCGCTTATCGAGTTCCCGATTATCGTTCCTGATTATCGAGTTCCCGCTTCAAAAGTTTGTGAAGCGGTATAGGAATGCTGCGTGGTGCGCTTACTGCAAATGGAACTGCGTCTGGTTTTAGCCTGATTGTGTACTCCCCGGGCATACAGCCTAAGTCTTCAAAAACCTGAGGGCACAAAACCTCGCAGTCAGACTTTTTCTCGGTGACAGAGTCAGCGAACTTAATAACTCCTAATTCTTCCAGAGCTGGCAACCCTAACAGTACATGGCGCAAAGGACTGACGACATAACATGTTTGGTGAGAAGTTTGTCCCTTCCAAACTATGTCTGCCTGAAACTTGCCCAGAACATTTAGTCGGGCACCGCTAGCGCCTGTCAAGATGTCGTTGGCCTTCTCTAAGCTCGTCCGAAGTCCAAGAAACGATGCTGCAATTACGCACACTTCTACCCCCAAGTCAACCCTTGTGAAAACAGGCACTGCATTAACCAATACCTGAACTTAACGCGCCTTGGCGCCAGGGGCCTCCGCTGCGTTTAGAAAAATTTCCCCAGTGTCTTTTTGTACGGATGACACTCGTACCTTTCGCTTGCTGCTTTGAGAAGTACCTTTGAGGCACACCTTTCTAAAATGTCCCTTTACGCCACAGTTAAACACTTCTGCGCTCTAGCTGGACAGGCTGTCTTAGGGTAGGAGTGGCCGCCGCAGAAGATGCACTGTCTTTCGTAACGAACTGCTGGCGGACAGGTGTCCTCACTGCGGCGTGGTTTCATGCGGTGACCCCCTGCGTCGACGTTGACTTCTTGACATTGATTAGACTGAATGTTTTCGTGAACCTCGTTAGAGTTGCAAAAGCTCTGCTTGTTGCTGCTGAACTGTCTCTATCAGGCGGGCCTTCACTAGAGCTGTCGCGAGAGATAGCTTCGGGTTCCTTTGGAGCGACTAGGGAAGTTTTTCGTCCTGCAGGCCAACGACGAACCAGTCTCGGATGAGGCGTTGCTTGAATTCTCCGAAGTCGCATTTTTCCGCCGAGATGTGTAGAGCCGTCATGAACTAGTCAATAGTCTTGCCCGGCATCTGGTGCCGCTTCTGAAAGCAAGCGCTCTCGTACACAACGTTGGTCTTCTTGATGAAGTACTCGTCGAACTTCTTTTTTGACCAGCTCAAACGTCTTCGAATCTTCTGCAGAGAGATTGAAGGTAACGAAGATGTCCCTTGCTTGCCGCCCCATGGTGTACAGCAGAGTGCGCACTTGCGCCTCCTCCGAGCGCTCATTCCGGCCCGACGCATATCGATAGTCGTCGAAGGGTGTTATCCATGCTATCCACTCCGAGGTAGTGTCAAAGTCCAGCGGTGATGATTGCTGAAGGCCTGACGGAGGTGGCGGTGGTGCAGTGGCCATTGCAGCCTCTGTTTGTGCCGACGTCTGGATCGCTCTTTTTTTTCGATGGCGTTAAAGGTGGGTGGACTACATAACTTCTGACACCATGTCGTAGCGGCGCCCGCCGCTATCAGTCGGTTACCGGTGAAAGAAAAGAGGCGATGGCAGTCCAGGCGATAAGCAAGCAAGAAAAGCCCCACCGTTTATTTCGCAGTAGTTTAAGTAGCCACTGTAACGTCAGTACCACGTGTTTACATACATAGGCCAGGCACGGTGAATCGGCGTATCATGTAGAAGCGCGCTTTCAGCACACGGGACACACATTCCGGCACTACGGGCGGCTTCGGATATGGTCGTGCACTCAGATGCATCTGGTGCGTATGGCGGCAAAGTGTCAATTGTGCGCGATGTTTGACGTCCGTATGGAAATAAGGATGGAGAAAAGCCGGTGGTGACTTGGGTAGCGGTGTTGTACGCGTAGGTCGCAAACGGAAGAATCAGGTCCCAGTTCGTTTGGTCAGATGCCACATGCGTCGCGAGCATATCACCCAGGGTTCGATTAAACCGCTCAGTCAGGCCATTCGTCTGAGGTTGGTAAGCAGTACTCATCCGGTGTACAATATAACACTGGCGGAGAAGTGCTTGGATTACGTCGGATAAAAATACACAGCCCCGCTCACTGAGAAGCTCGCGAGAAGGACCATGACGCAACACAAACTGATGGAGGATGAAAGCGGCGACGTCCTGAGCGGTAGCCGTAGGAAGAGCAGTGGTTTCGGCATACCGTGTCAGGTGATCTACAGCAACAATAGCCCACTGGTTACCTGCTGTGGTCAATGGCAGTGGTCCATAAAGGTCAATTCAAAGGAAGGAAGAGAAGCAACAAAAGGGAGAAGGCAGGGAGGTTAACCAGAAAGACACCCGGTTGGCTACCCTACACTGGGGGATTAGGAAAGGGGACAAGAAAGACAAGAAAGAGGGAAAAGAGGGAAAATAAAAAAGGGGAAAAGGGGGGAAAATTCAAATGCGATCAAATGGGCGGTCGGGGCACGCAAGCGGCTGTAGTGGAGCTGCTCCTGGATTCGGTGGCTATTTCCGCCAGTGACACTCGTGGTAGCTGCGAATAAACTGTCGAACAAAAGTAAACATCTTACGCCAGTAGTACCGCTTCCTTATACGTTCGTAGGTCTTGAAGACACCAACGTGAGCGCATTGCAGGTCGGAGTGAAATGATGCACAGATTGTAGAGCGCAGCTTTCGGGGAATAACGAGCAGCCACTTCCTGCCATCTGGTGAGTAACCGCGCCGGTACAAGAGGCCACCTCGAATGGGAAGTGCGAAGCCTGGCGTCTCACTGCTTGATTGGTTTGAAGTGTCAGTACTTCGGATAAAACGTCCAGAAGTGAAGTTATCCATGGATCGTCGCGCTGTGCTGATGACATTGTGTCGATGTCAAGAGCTGACGGCGCGGGTTCTATAGAAGATATAGAGGAAGCCTCAGTGGACAGTGGTGATCGCGAGAGCGCATCAGCATTGGCATGTTGGCGGCCGGAACGATGCATGACGCGCATGTCATACTCTTGAAGTCGCAGAGCCTAACGACCAAGGCAACCTGATGGATCCTTCAGCGACGTCAACCAACATAAGGCATGAGGGTCTGTAACTACAGCAAACGTGCGGCCATATAAGTATGGGCGAAACTTGACAATCACCTAAAGTATGGCTAAGAACTCTTTTTCGGTAACACTGTAGTTAACCTCAGCCTTGTTGAGCATTCTGCTGGCCTAGGCGACGACATACTCAGGGGATCAAGGCGTGCGTTCAGCGAGAACTGCACCGAGACCGACACCGCTGGCGTCTGTATGGATCTCAGTTGCAGCCGTGGAATCATGGTAGCACAATATACGCGGTGATGTTAGGAGACGGCGAAGAGTGGTAAATGCGTGATCACACTCGGAAAATCATGAGGAGATGTCGTTGGCCCGGCTTAAAAGTTGGGTCAAAGGGGCAATTTTGGAGGCAAAGATGCGCGCGAACCGAAGAAAGTAGGAGCATAATCCTACGAAGCTGTGTAACTGTTTTACAGTCGTTGGTTTGGGGAATTCAGCGACAGCGCGTAGTTAAGCCGAGTCGGGAAGAACGCCATCCTCTGATACGACATGACCGAGAATGGTGAGCTTCCGAGCAGCGAAGTGGGATTTCTTGAGATTGAGTTGGAGCTGCGCATTGTTCAGACACATGAGGACACGCTTCAGGTGTACAAGATGTGTTGCGAAATCGGGTGCAAAGACGACGATATTGTCGAGGTAGCAGAGGGATATATATGTCCTATTTCAAACCCCGCGGAACTGATTCCATCATGCGCTCGAATGGGGCCGATGCATTGCAGATGCCGAAGGTCAGGACATCGAACTCGAATCGCTTGTCCGGTGTCACGAAGGCTGTTTTTGGAAGATCGGCATCTGCTAAGGGCACCCGCCAATACCCCGAACGCAAATCTAACGACGAAAAAAACTCGGCACCTTGTAAGCAATCAAGGGCGTCATAAATCCTGGGCAAAGGTTATACGTCTTTACGAGTGATCTTATTTGATCGCCTGTAATCAACGCAGAATCGAATTGTACCATTCTTCTTCTTGACAAGGACGACATGTGATGCCCATGAACTTTGGGAAGGTCGGATAACATCGCGCTTGAGGATATCGTGAACCTGTTTGTTGATAACCTGACGTTCCGCGGAGGAAACACGGTACATCGTCACTGTCGTACTGGCGCGTTGGAGCCTGTGTAGATGCCGTGAAAAAACTGGGACTTCGGCCAAGAGTATGTTGAGCAACGTCAAAGGACTCACGTCTTTAGTAGAGCAGCTGAAGAAGCTCAAAGCGTTCAGATGGCGATAGCCCGTCGGCGGTCGATGAATTGAAAAGCTCGGAGGGTGGTACATTAGAAGGGATGAAGGTACTGATGGTGTGGTAGTCACCGCAACAATCTGACGGCATGGTAAAAACTTGCTCTTTATCAATGGCATGCACATGTCCAAGAGATTCGCCTTGAAACAGTTCGACGGGATACGGAAGGGGACTGATGAGGCAAAGAGCACTGTTTCCTTCAGAAACGGAGAGGGATGAATAAGGCAGTAAAGTGGTCTTCGACTAAGAAAGAGGCTTGATGGCTCAAAGAGTGCATGTTCGTCCATAATGCCGTGACAGAACACGGGGAGCAACACAGGTGCTTTCGGAGGAATTTCAGTGCCTTGTTTGACGACGAGTTTGTGTACGGTGGGCTGAATGCGGTTGGTTGATTGGTCGTAAAACGGGAAGAGTTCAAGTTGCGATCTTTCACAGTCAATAACGGCGTGGTTACGCGATAAAAAATCCCATCCAAGTATGGTGTCGTGTGAGCATGACGAAGGGATAATAAACTCAATTGTATAGAAGTCCTTCGCGATGATCAGTCGGACAGTACAGGCGGCTACAGGCTGAACCGGGTCCCCATTCGCTGTTTGCAAGGACATCATATCAAGAGGCGTAGTCACTTTTCGGAGCTTGCGGCAAACTTCAGCGTCTATCACGGAAACGGCAGCACCGGTATCGACTAAAGCATATGCTCGAGTACCTTATACGAAAACTTCGACAGTATTCGACGGCAATGTCCGAGAACTTGAACACTTCGACAGCGCAGTTCATGCCTCCTGAACTGAGGTGGTTAGATTCCCTCGTGTTCAGCAGCTGGCCGCTGACGCATAGGTGACAGGGAGCGACGACGGAGTGAAGGTGAGCGACCAGACATAGCACGTGGACATTCCCGTGAAGACGAGCTTGAATGAGAATCTGAATTTTCCAGACGAGATGGAGGAAGGTCCATGAAGTTGTCTGTGTATGGAAGGTCCATACACAGACGCCCGGACATGTGTCCGGGCGTCTGTGTATCCCGGTACGCGATGATGGCAGTATCGGGCGGTATGGCCACGACCACCGCACGCAAAACAGGTAGGCCAGTTAACGCGCGTTCTCCGAATATTGGCGACGAGGGGAGCAGCCCATGTGGCTGATGGGTGAATGGAGACTGTGGTAGCAATGGGAGGAGCCCAGGTGGTGGACGACTTAGTCAGGGATGAGGTATGCGGCACCCCCTAGATTGGTGGGGGCTAGTGTAGCTGCTGCCGCTTTAGTGCCTCAGCGTAAGTAAGAGGCGTGGTGACGGGGAGCTGCTGCAAGGGCACCGGCATAGCCTCGGAAATATGCTCCTGGACCACATGTCGGACCATGGTAGCCAATAGTGATGGGTGTCGCAGTAGCTGTTGCTGCGACAGCTCCTAGCGTTGAGCAAAAGGCAGTAGAGAAAGCTGCCGAGCCACTTTCTCTCGCACCAAGTCTTTCATTTGTGCGAGAAGGTTTGTCTGGTCAGTGTTGACGTCCAGTGCAGTCACTGGTTGGATTGTTTGGAATGAGTGTCGCCTCTGACCTCGTTGCCTCCCCAATTAATCATAGCTCTGACACAAATTCACTACTTCGGCCACAGTGTTAGGAGACTTCCCGAGAAACATCTGCAAAACGTTATCGTCGACGCCCTTCATAATGTGCTGTATCTTTGTAATTTCGCTCACGGAAGCATAACGCACCGGCAGAGATCGATCACATTTTCTATATATGAGGGAAAAGTTTCACCTGGCTCCTGTGCCCGTGTGCGCAAACGTTGTTCGGCGCGTAGCTTCTGTAAGGCAGGGTGACCAAAAACGGCACACATCGCCTCCTTGAAGGCGGACCAGTTCGCGAACTCGGTTTAGTGGTTCGTATACCACCGCTTGGCCACGTTGGTGAGGTAAAAACTGACAGTGCCCAACTCAGCAGTGTCATTCCACCTGTTGGGTCCACTGACTTTTTCATATCTGCATTTCCGATGGAGGCGGAAATGTCGTAGGCCTGTGTGCTCAGATTTGGGTGCACGTTAAAGAACCGCAGGTGGTCACAATTTCCAGAGCCCTCCACTACGGCGTCTTTGACAATCACATGGTCGTTTTTGGACGTTAAAGCCCACCAATCAATCAATCAATAACTTTTTCATATGACGACAGCCAATCCTCGATATCATGGTCTTTGGTGCCCACAAAGATCGGGGGTCTCGCTGGTGAACTGGGCCGGGGCAAGTAGCGGCCACGAGAGGTACTGTTTGTTGGGCAACGTCAACTTGCATGGTCGACGGAAGGGTGCGGGATCGTAGTTCCAGGGTGTAGGCAATGTGGTTACCCAGCACAATCCACCAAATGTAAAGAGGTTCATTGGGCGAACCTAACGGGCATGTGGAAGATTCGAGAAAGTCACAGGACGAGGAAGATGGTGGAGCTCGAGCGCCGCTCTCGTGGTGCCTTACTCTGCGACGTTGCTTGTTGTTTCCTGGTGTTGCCATCATTTCATCATTATAGGTGTAACAACAGACAACACTGTGCTCGTTCATCGTTTGATGCCTTAACTCAAGCACTGGCTGACCACTACAACAATCTTGAATCACAGCCTAATTTGTTCGCAACACGCCTTCCAAGTCTTGATCTGACCCCAAGTCAATGCAAGAAGCCCAAAGCAGCTGAAAGGAAAGACAAGCCGCTCCCTAAAGTCGCTCACGACTCCCAACCCTCCGCTATGGCTACGCCCCTTCTCGATACTTCTGATGGCAGCTCCGAACCACAATTTTACACTTTGGCAGTGGAACTGCCGCGGTTTTAGCCAGAGGTGTCTTGTTGTCCACCAACTGCTATCTTGCACTTCGGGACCCGATATCCTTGCCGTAACCCTTCAATCCACTAACCTTACCCGGCTATACTTCTATACACCCACATCTTCTACACGCCCTCGGGTGGCGCTTCTAATCAATCGCTCAGTAACTGCCATAACCCGCTGTTTAGCAGGTTCAAGACATTTATCACCTTCTAATTGAGCTTTTGCAGCATGCCAGGGCTAGCTGGCTCTTCATCCTTTTAAGCCCTAAGTGCTCGCAAGGCAACCTCCAATGCCTCTTTACACTCGCGAAACGCACAACCAATAAGTGCCCCCTACTCGTCGTGGGAGTTCTTAACGCTTTACATACGGGCCAGGGTCACCCACGTGACACACCAAAAGGACGTCGGGTGTAGCTAGCAGCACCGCAAGCCAGTCTCTCACTGCTCACCAATTCTGCCTTTCTGACACGTGTAGGGTCTGCAAAGACCCTGCACGATACCACACGTTCGCACATCGCTTCCCTCATGCTACAAGGTGCAACACACAAGAGAATTTGGGTAGTGAACATTGCATTATCGAAAATCTCCTAAAAATGCAACTATCCCGCAGAGTTCACAGAGGTTTTACTTTCACGAACTCGGATATTTTTTCGCACTTAAAGGGTAACGCGCATCAACGCCTCTATCACGGACGTCATTGAATGGTCAAAACACCATAGTGATGTCCGATCCGCAACTCGTATACCAGCGAACTGCCTAAACGACACAGCTGACTCCCGTCTCCTGCATTTATGGTACGCTACAGCAAGCCTAGAATGACGCTGGAACAGGCAGCGTTGGAACGGAACTCTTAGACGTCACCTCGCTCACCTCTGCCAACACCCCCGGAAAACTTTTTACTCCCGCACCCAGCAACATAACGTCAGTTTCGGCAGGCTGATACTTGGGGAAGCCGCAGTGGCAGTGAGCGCAGCGTGGGTTGGTTCTGTGTGACGGTAAGGTTTAGTGCACGTTGCTGTACATTTGTCGCTTCCCGCTCGTAATGTTTAGATGTTGCAGCAATGCCGAATAAATGCTGTGTACCGTGGTGCAACGCCACCTACGAGACTTTGAAGAAGATACAAGTTTTTTCCTTCCCGAAAGAAGGTGACACTCTAAAAATGTGGCTACGCACCACTCCTAGGAACGATTTAGTTCCTACTTCCTGCACCAAGGTAAGCATTTGTTGTGCTCTTTTTCCTAGCTTCTCATTGCTTACAGACGCAGTACGATAAGAAATCTGTAATCCTGCAGCTGCCGCGCCTCGCAAAGCACTGACGCCAAAAGTCTACGAGAGTCGGCTGCAAAGTTCTGTTCACAACAGGGAAGACCGGCTGCTCTGCATTCACACAAAACCACCTGCTGCCGTCCATTCTCGCAAGCTCTTGGTGTCAGTACTTCGTAAAGCGCGTTGGCCAGACGCTCCAGTGCTTTTCTTTCATATTTCGTTTACCTAGTACTCGCGCAGTGCTTTTTTAAATGCTTCCGAAGCCTATGTCGATTTTTTTTCTCGTGATTTTAAGCATGCTCATGCAAACTGGAGCACATTTACTTCTTTGAAAATGTTCGTTCTCAGGTGTTTATGAAACATTTGCTTGTTTGTGCAGGTGTGCGTGAACCATTTCGACGATTCATGCTTCTAGAGGACGGCATCGTACATAGATCCAGGGACAGGAAGGATTATCGGAGTCGCACTGCCAGTACCGCGGTTGCGCCCTGAATCTGTGCCAACGTTATTTCCCAGCTGACCGTCCTACCTCTCAGTGCCAGATTACAGCTCGAGAGAAACACCTGATGCTAAGAGAAGCCGGCAAGAAACTTCCCAACTCGCCCGTGCTGTGGAGGAAGCACTGGCGTCATATGAAGCGGAACAACAGAGAGACTGTTTTTCGTCCCTCGAAGAACTAAGGGCTCGCCCGCAAGAGGTATCAGTGTCACCGAAGTGAACTGCGACCCCGAAAGAAGAGTGCTCGATGTTTTTGAACATTATCGACTGTCGTGAGCCTTGGTTGAATGCGTCACTGGCAGTGTTTGAAAACCTTGAAGTGTCTGCCTGCTATCAAAGATCACCAATCAAGAACCTAAGTAGCGCTGTTGTACCGGACTCAGTTCAAAAAGTCAGTTCCTTGTTGAAAATTTTGAACAACCTGTGCATACTCTCTGAGAAGCACTGCAGTTGCCACCACATTTTACTTGCAATACATTCCTTTCTGGACAAAGTAGAAGGTAGCGTAACTGAAAACAAGGAAGAAGCAGTCAAGTTTATGAAGGAACAGCTTCAACTGCTTTCTACGGGACGTATTCAGTACTGCACACAGATGATGGTGTTTGCATGCATATTGCATACAATATCACTGCATGCGTACAAATTTCTGAGAACAAGTGTACTAACATTGCCTCCCCTAAGAACTATTAGAAATGTGTGCCCATCTATTCAAACGTGCCCTTAAATTTAATCCTCTGACGCCACTTTTCTTTAGTATGTTTCAAGGAAATTCAAACATCTGTAGCCTCAAGAACACACAGCTGGGATGCTTATGCTTGACGAGATTCATATCAAGCCTTGTTTAGACTACAAGAATGGGAACATAAGTGGTGCAGCACTCATTTCAAATGAAGTGACTACGTCGGTGCACGTATTTATGATACAGAGTCTCCTGAGTGCGTTCAAGGAGGTAGTGCACATTTTTCCTGTTATAACCTTACAGAGTGATGATCTCCATGTCATGCTCAAGAAGGTAACCTTGCGCTTGTAACAAATTGGATACAGGGTCATAGCTGTTGTATGTGACAACAAAAAGCTCAACAGAAAGGCAATGAAAATGTTTCTGAAAAAACCAAAACTGAGCCCGTTTATCCGCGTCCGGGCAGACCCATCTCGACCAATATTTTACGTAGTAGATACTGTGCATTTGCATAAATGCATACGCAATAACTGGCTCAACTAAAAAAAATGTTGAAACTTGCTTTTTTACCCACTCTTTGAGCTTTCGAACAATGATGTTCGTCCTGAATGAAAAATGATTGCCTCATTCAAGCATTTGAGAGATTCGCATAAAGAGGAATCAGGTCTACTTCTGAAGTCTGGGTATGGTTTGACATCGAAAGCTCTTAATCCAAGCAACTTGGAATGGCAGGACGTGAAACTGGGGCTGCAGGATTTTAATTCGCACGTAGCCGAAGCCCTGACCGCTCGCAGTGGTGAAGTCGATTTTCAACATGCGGCAGCAATAGCGGATTTCATCAGAGTAATTCTTCGCTGTTGGAGCATTGTTAATGTGAAGACGCCTAATAAAGGCTACCATCACCGCAATGTTCATGAAGAGTCCATGGCAGACCGTACAGATGACCCAAAGGCAGGGTTTTTCAGTGCTTTCATCACAATGCTAGACGTGCGGGAATTTTATTGGCATGATACTGAGGTACTTACCCAGGACACACTAGGTGCCCTGCGCCTCTCAGCTCAATTCCTCTTGGTATTGGTGAAGTACTGCGTTAATAAGGTTCACTTCACTGAGTACGTACAACTTGGGAAAGTCCAAACGAACCCCTGAGAGTCGTTTTGGACAATACAGACAAATGGCTGGCGGGCAGAGCCGCATATTCATTCGTCAGCTTTGTGAAACAGAGGGCCGAATTCGTCTTCAGAATTACCTCCCAAGGATGAGCAGTGATGACTTCAAAGGCATTGAAAAAGTACACAACGTCACAGATGTGGGAACATCCTGTAGTGTTGAAGATAATGATGCTGACCTCGATCAGCTCAGGGCTCAAATGCCAGTGATTGGTTATGTTGGTCACTACTGTGCACGTGCTGCAATCATAGTTTTCAAGTGCAAGAGTTGCCAAGGACACTTGGTCATTACTGCTAATTAGGCCGAAACAGAAGAAGACAGCCACTCCTTAATCACGAAACTGGATCGAGGTGGCCTCAAATTTCCCTCTGCTCTTGTGATTACAGTAGTTATGTACACAGAGGTTGTAGTTAGAAAGCTTACGACGCAAAGCAGCTCTACCCACTTTCTTCATGGCTTGAACCAAAAAATATCGTTCGGCAATTGACACTGGACTGTCTGACGAGGCTTGAAGACATAGATACGTGCGAAAATGGACACACTCATGACCTTCTCGTCTCGTTGGCTGCAAACCGTGCCGCAAATATAGCGCTGAAAAATCTCTGCAGGCAAAGCAATGACCTTATACGCATTCGAAAAGAACAGCAGGCAAAAACAAAAAGCCAAAATATTTTTTGAAAACTAATTTTCCAGGCGATTTGCTCTCCCTATTCGAGTGGAATTGCAAGAGGCCATTTTATTCCACAGAGCTGACCTAATTGCCTTGTCATACTCTGTCAGTTGTGCAGTGAGCCTTGTTTTAGTTTTAAGTGCGAAGAATTTCTTAGCGAACTTCGGTGCCTTTGAGCGTATCTATCTATCTATCTATCTATCTATCTATCTGTCTCTCTATCTATCTCTCTATCTATCTATCTATCTATCTATCTATCTATCTATCTATCTATCTAACTAGCCGCCTACGACTTTTAGCTCTCCTGAAAGTTTAGATAATGGTATCGACACCAAACTTGGTATGGCGAACCATGACCATATGAACATATCTGACAATTCATATTATGAAGATCATGACATGTATGTCATGAATGTGATGATTTACATTTCATGATCCTGCAGCTCTTGCGGTGGTTTCGTTCACATGGCATGTTGTAAAACTGATATGGTATGGCATTATTGCATGGCAAACACAAGTGACAGACCCTAACATGAAAATCATGACATGCGTGTCATGTGACAACATGACTACATGCCACGCTCATGATGCGCTCACGGCCGTTTCGCAAGCGTCACAGGTACCAAATTTGGTGTTACAGTACCTGAATAGATGACGAAGGTTTGTGACTGATGCAAACATGATAATGATGAGATACGTGTCATGTAACAACATGACTACATGCCATGCTCATGACGTGCTGGGGACCGTTATGCTCACTTTACTTATACCAAATTTGGTATTACGGAATGCGAATGGATGACGAAAGTATGATACTGCTGCAAACATGATAAACATCGCATGCGTGTCATGTAACAACATGACTACGAACTACGGTCATGATGCGCTCGCGGCAGTTTTCCCAGCTTCACATTCACCAAGCTCGGTATTACGTGGCGTGAATGGACGACTTATGTAAACGACACATCCAAGCATGATAATCACGACATGCATGTAATGTAACATGCATGTAATGCATGTAATGCATTACATGCACGTAATGTGACGCGGTGCGCGTGCTCACCGGCATTCGTTTCGGCGCGTCACGCGGGCGTTGCTGCACCGGGCGCCGGTGCCATATACTCGCAGGCGTGCGCCACGCTGCGTTGTTTGGACGCATGCGCATTTCAGCGCGTCCGGTGTTCCTCCGTCACGAAAAGAGGGAAACGAAGTGTTGTCTCGGTAACGCATCAGCGTGAAATGCAGCATGTCGCATTTCGTGACGGTTGCCATCGGGCCGTGCCGACGAACGCTGGTCGCGCCGGTCGCGCCTGGCGTCAGACTATAGAGTGCTTCGAAATATAGGGAACTTCGAAATCAGTGCTTCTCAACATACCCAGCCATATGCATGCCCCTATACAGTTTCTACTAATGAGCTCTTCGACCAACCCATTACAGAAGCCGAAGTTCAAGCTGAACTACAAAAACTAAGCACTTCCTTAGCCCTCGGTCTGGACGGTGTTCACACCGAAGCACTCCTTAATATCGACAACCAATCCTTTGCCGTCCTTACTAAATACTTTAATGAGTGCTGGATAAGAGGCATCCTCCCACCCCAATGGTTGTCCTTCTACCCAAACCTGGAAAACCTCTCCTTACTTTTAACCTCAGGCGCATATTCCTCCATTCTTGTGTCGGCAAACTCATGAAGCATGCACTCCAAACCAGGAGTTACCAGTACCTACAAGCAAGAATGTCTTGGCTATACTTGCATGTTTGGATTTCGTCCTGGGCTTTCCACGCAGGACATTTTTCTGCAAATCAAACATCACGTTCTCGACTATCAATGCTAAGATACCAGAATTACTTTAGCAGTAGATATCACAAAAACATTTGACAACGTTCATAACTCAGCTATCCAAGAGAACCTTATAACCCGGCGGTTTATCCGACTACGTCCGACACTTCTTCCCACACACCGCACAGCAACACTTACGTTTGGTGATTCCCGCCTGCCCGGAATCACGTTTGGCGCACGTGCTACGCCCCAGAGAGCAGTTCTCTCACCTATTCTTTTAAACATAGCACTTCTTCATCTGCCCCAAAAGCTTGGTCAGATCCCCTACATTCACTTCAGCTTAAACGCCGAAGACATCACCGTCTGGGCAAACCATGGTAGTGCCACCGAAATAGAACACCACTTACAATTACCACTGACCACCATCGACACATATGTTAGAGAACGTGGCCTTACCCACTACCCTTCCAAATCTGAGCTCTTTCTTTACTGACCGAAGCAGCATAATTCCGCCATTCCTCCTATCTCTCTCACGCTACGTGCCCATCTTAGCCCACTTGTCTATAAATTTGAATGCTAGGGCTAGTTATCTACTTTCATGGCACTCATGGAGAAGTCATCAAGACTCTCCAAACACACGCTCAGCAGACCACTCGACTGTTTCGTCGCATAACGAATTGTCGGGCTGGCCTACGTGAGCGAAACACGCTTCGCCTCACCCATGCTTACATCGTAAGCTGCACTACCTATGCCCTCCCTGACCTACCTTTCCGACAGAAGGAGAGAGACCGGGTTAACACGCTTCTAAGGAGTTGCACAAAAACGGCTCTACGCCTTCCCGCAAGCCCATCCAATCACAGACTTTTCAAACTTGTACACAATACATTTAAGGAACTCTTTTTGAAGCCACCTTTACTGCACAAAAATGTCGTCTGCCTAATTCGGTGGCTGACCACGCCCTCTTGTCCTAATTTAACTTAGCCCCAATTACACACTGCTGGGAACCGCTCCGCTGCACCACTGTTGGAAATCGCGTGTTTCAGCTCGCGGCTGCATCTGCGCAGAGCTGATAGACGGAGCGGACAAAGCGGATATACAGAGACGTTACATAGTCGGCACTGGGGCCGACAGCTCAGAGAGCTCGCACTGAGGTACGATGATAAGCCGGGATTTCTTTGGACGCTCTCGGGTGCTGCTTCTCGTCGCGCCACTTGGCTCTTTTATAGGCCCACAGTGATTCCTTGTGTCAGCCAGTGGTTCGAAGCATCCAATCAGGAACCACCGCTGGCCGCGGGCTGGAATTGCACCCCTTGGTGAGGGGCTTGCTACGCGCTGCGTAGGACACGTGCAAGAGTTACCGGCAATTACGCAAGCTTGCTAGAATCGGACCCGTGGGTGAGGAAGGTTGCCACGGGTTGACTAAGACGCTGCAAGAGATGCCTGGGTTCGCATAAGCGTGGCTCGACGATGATTGCATCAGATGATACTTTGCAGAAGCAATGACGCTCGGTTTGGACTCCAACGCATAATATCACCCCCACAGCCAGACAAAGCACCGGAAACATGAGCTACTCCCACGTGGCTTGGAGGTCGGGTGCGCTCGGTCGCCAGATTCCTCCAGGTTCGCCTCCAGCGTTATGGAGAGCATGTGGCTCCAGGTTCAGTTTTGTGAACAGATCCCATTCTTGAAGAATGGTCTCCGCTCCTATGGCTTGTCACCAAAACGTGTCAACTAGCTTCACTCGTCTCTGCTGGCGATTTCTGGTTTCAGCGCTTGATGATTCTGCACCTTCTCAAGAACAGTTCGACAGCAGACAACACACGACACAAGCAAGCGTCCTCGGTTATCAGACAGAACACCAGACACAATATATTACAATACATACCTAGCTACATTTCTATAAGAATTTCTGTCCCTCTCCATCAAGAGGCACATGTAGGACACAAATCTCTGCAACTGAGAACTCAAAGTTTTACACTCCCAACAACCCTACGCAGTGGAATGAAACATGATGTTTGCCCCTCGAGATCACTCAGGACGGGAGCACTCAGCTAAAGCGGCAATGAGGACAAAATTTTACCCCGACTCACCAGCGAAAGACCAAAAGGTGCAGAAAGTACGCATGGCTTAATGCGTTTGCGTTAGAGTTTACCTTTCCTTTCTTCTAAAGAACATCTAAGTTGTGCTGTTGGAGTATCATGCTCCTCCTCTATTACCAAGCAGTTTTAAGCGACATGTTATTCAACCAGGTTAGAGGACAGTGCTGCGTTTCGACCACAAACTTCGAACCGGAGACATAATAGGCCAGCTTTTTAACGGCCCACACGAGGGAAGCGCATTCATTTTCAGATGCCTCTTCCCTGCAGCTCAGTTTCGGCTTACATACAAAACTGGCCTTTCGTTACTAGCGCTGTCTTCCTGGCACAATATAGCTCCGATGTCGCGATCACTCGCGTCGCATTGAATGAGAAATCCCTCAAAAAAGTCGGGTGCCATAAGAACGGGCTTTTCGCTTAAGGCTTGTTTCACCTTGAAAAACAATTTTTTTTTTCTGAGTCCCACACCACTTTAACCGGCTTGTACTTGCGATATGCGTCAGTTAGGTGGCAGGCACCGGTAAAGTAGTTATGCGCGTAATGCGCGTAGTATCCAGCTAGGCCCAAGAATGTCCTTATCTCAAGTTTTGTGGTTGGTCGTGGATAGTTCACAACGGCGGCTGCCTTAATTTCTGAAGGTCTACGCCGGCCCTGCCCCACAACGTGTCCCAGGTAAGACACTTTGCCACACCCTAGGTGGCATTTAGCAGGTTTCGCTGTGAGACTAGCTTTTTTTGACCTGTTCAGAACGACTCGTAAATGCTCTACATGTTTTTCTCAGCTGCTTGAAAAGATGACGACATCGTCACGGTACGGCACGGCAAACTCGGAGAGGCCATTATGAACGTGGTTCATTAAACCTGAAAATCAAAAGGGTGCATTTTCAATCCAAAGTTCAGCTTTAGTTGACGATATGCTCGGAATGAAGGAACAAATGTGGCATAGTGGTTCACACGCTCCGTAAAGGGGACTTCCAAATATCCTTTCACGAGGTCTAACGTGAAAATGTAATTAGATAGTGAAACAGTATCTACCCTCTCCTCTGGATTTGGTATCGGGTAAATTTGGTTTCGAGTTAAGGCGTTAGGACGCCGATAATCGATGCATGGTCTAGAATGTTTTCCAAGCACTTGAACCAATATTATAGAAGATGTATATACACTCTCGCCCGGTACTATGACTTCCAACTCCAGTGCTCTATCGATCTCCTCTTTCAGGATCTCCTTTTGAAAAAGAACATCGATATGGCTTACTGCGGATTGGCTCCGCACAAGTTAGCTCGATATCGTGTTCAATCATCGTCGTGTTTCCGGGACAATCTGAAAACATGTCTTTTAAACTCGGAAACAGTCCTCCTCAAGTTCTCTTTCTGGACTTCACTTAACGTTGCCTCCAGGTTTAACTGCTCTAAAATTGCCTCTGATCCCCTTTCGGTTACATCACTTGACGTCAAAGTTTCTTGTCCTTCCTCTAAAGCATTTAAGAGCAAATTAACGACCGCTTGACGTTGAACGAATGGTTTCACTGAGTTACTGTGGTAAACTTTGCTCGGCCACCTTCTTAATTTCACTTCATAGTTGGTATTGAAAAACTTCAATATTACTTTACCGGGCTCTTCCCAACTAAGTTACCACTTAAGAAGGTGCGTTTTTTGCCGATGTCTCATAGTACTCCTTCGACAACACTCATGTAGCCTTCCTGTGACTCTCCACAAGACATTTTGTTTTTCCCAACAACTGAAGCAGATCGAGAACATACGCAACTACATTAGGGTCCTCATCTAATTCCTGCCAGAGTTCGCGTAGAATTCACAATGTTGTTCCTAAACTGCGGCAAAAATATAAGCTCAGCAGGACTAAAGCCAGGGTTCTTAATGGGAGCCGATCTCAAAGCGAACGTAGCTGGAGGAATACTCGCTTTCCAGTCGCATGTGTGCTCGTAGCAAAAACGCTCTCAATATTCATTTCAGAACGAAATGCATACGCTCTACCTGATTAGATTGCGGTTGATGGATCGAGCTGCGCACTACTTTTATTCGGCATTTATCGAAACAGGTAGAGGTATCGCAGCTGGCGAAGTCACTACCACTGCCGCATACACTTTTAGAAGAAAGTCCTACACGTGTGCATACAAAGAGCAATCTATCCACACTTCAGGCAGCAGTGGCAGCCTACAGTCCGTCCGGGAGCGACCATCTTACTATCTTCTTGCCTATGCGCAGAAACCCCCAAAGTGGACATCATCCACGCATCCATGTCCACCCGCGACTGACGAGCTGAAACCGGAAAGTTGGCGCCAACCACGTACTCATCGCAACGCAGCCCTAACACGTGACAGATCAGCTGGTGAAATGCCCTTCCCTCCTTTACATTCTCTGACGCATCGTAGGACACAACCACACTTCGAGCAGCAGTGGCAGCAGACGCTCCAACGGAGAAAGCGTCTTAACTATAGACGAGAGCACGCCTATCTCGCACCCAGGCGCCTTCGGCGGTATACCCTTGCTCCCAGATACGCCATAATTTATTTGGAACTGCCAAGGCGCGCCTCGCTAGCATGGAATGCAGTGGCTCTGGGACTTTAAAATGCGAAACGGCGCCTTTTTATCCTGCGCCCGCTTATAAAATGTCATGGGTACCACTGGCTTTCGTCTGATGAGAGAACAACCAGCGCAATAGGAAGAGATTGCTGAGCAGTGCCTGTGAAGTTCACAGCGCATTGCGGAAATCGTGCCGGTGCGGTGTATTGCAATTGCAGAGACTTCCGTACACAACGAAAAATGCTGAGCTCCGCCGCCATAGGATATAATCGTAATCAGCAGGAGAAACCACGAGCCCAGTGAAGTGCACAAGTAAGTATACTTATTGCGTTTATTCAAGTGCGACTCCCGCTGCTCCACTTTACAGCAGCGAGTTTCGTGCTATATGCCCGTAGTATGAGGCACAAAACTATTGCCGTACTCTTTTGAAGGCGACATGTCAAAAATAGGATATACATATTACGACTCACGCGTGGATACACGCACCGCGCATGTTTAGTACAACTGCAACGGCCTACTATCGAAATGCGTGAACGGTGCGGAAAGCATGACTTTCGACTCGGTCGAACTCCGTCATGCCTTGGCTGTCACTAGGTGAATCTACACGTGCTTTCGCCGGCGTCACTATAGCATTTGAAAATCGTGTTCTGGCTGGCACTTTTACAGCGGGTGTGGTCCCGAGTGCCCGGCAGGACTGACAATTCATACACATGGGGTGCATGAGCTTGAGTTGGAACCAGATTCTATCACTACGGTGACGCCGACTTACAGCATAAATTCTGCCTTGTCAAAGCCAAGGCGCTCTGCAATTCGCGTTTCTTTCAATCGCAATAGTACGTACCTGATGAAGCTGCTTCTGTAGTCGGCAATACACGTGCTGCAGACATTCTGAACTGTCGAGGAAGGTCTCCTCGAAGTTTCACATGAAATCCGCATAACATTCCAGCACAGTAACAGCACGAAATATGCTTCCAGTCGGACTCGAGTTGGGAAGTTTCGCGTTTAATTTGCAGAGCGTCTGCTCACCTGGCAGTTGAGAATGTTGCTTCGCCGCGCTTGCAAAAGACGGCGCCACGTGCTTTTTAATATGGCAGAAAGCAGTGAGCTCACTGGGTTCTGGTGTACAGGGCGCGAGGATAAACCGTGGTGCCACCATGCGGACGCATCCCCGTGACGTACGTGACTGGATTGCTCCGCCGCCCTCTCGTGCGCAGCCCGCAGCCGCTTTCGCGTATCCTTATATGATTGGTATTCCTGTACTTCACTCAACTAAATCAGTAATATACTGCTGCAGCTTCTTCTCTGACTGAGTGACGTGCTAAGTATAACGGCACCGAAAAGTGTTATGCTTCTCACAATGCCTAGCTGCCGGCGTCGTCTGCTGTGGCCACCTAAATGAAAAAAAAAGAAAAACAAACGGTGGCTAATCGCGCCTCCTGTGTTAAAGGTGACGACTCCTTCCGCGTCGAATCAAAGCATCAGATGGGAATGAACGGTTAGGAAACTTATCTTTGCTGCAAAAAATGTGCACAACCACGCTACTTCATGAATTGTAGGTTTTCATCTAAAGACGGGCCGTGGTCGACATGACAAGCATGCGCAAAGTACATTTATGTTTAGCACACAAAACCCTACGAAGCACAGCGCAAGTGAATTCCCCACTTTGGGGGAAGCAACACAGCTTTCGTACAGTTGCATGCAGCGGCAACCTTTCTAATATGATGGCGGGAAAACGTGAGAATCATGCAACCGCATGCCTCTTTCAGAGTTGTAACGTTTCTCCGTGGCACGCTCCTAACATTCATTCCGCGAGATTTCCACGGTCGTCACACCTTACACATTCCATCACCGTCTAGCCACACATGGGTGAAAACTATGAATGATCGGTTCAGTTCCAAAGCTGCTGCATAAGGCTAAATTGTGTTTAAAAATGCGATCAGCTAGCCGAATCAATTTACGTTGTTGAACATAGTGTGAGGCATGACGTACCGTGATCAAATTTCATGTTTCAGTAAAGTTTCTTGTGTTCAGGTTGTCCTTTTTTTGCAGTTTCATTCATAAATTGTGTGATATTTCACGGCGGATTTTCGAAGACGTATCAGTTTTTGAAGCTCATCACGTTTTCACCAGTAGATCAAAACAACATTAAGAGGAAGTGACAGTGGCTATGGGCCCATTCTACAGACGTAATCTATAAGCACGGAACTTCGTGAGCTGACATCACGGACGGCAGGCATGTTGGCAGATTTTTTTTTTGATGGGGCATCTCGATTCTTGATTAGAACAGGGGGTCACGGCAAAAGTTGGGAGGGGGGGGGGGGGCACGGGTTTGGTGTGTCACTCCCTGGCTACACCACTCGCTGATGGAAACCCGCGTGGTCGGGTACACATATGGGGATGGACGCCCGGGCAGGATGAAGTTTGTGGCACAGACTGTGGTAAAAGTTATCGTGGCGAGAAAAATAAGCTTTAGCAAAGATTAGCCCACCACATGTATGGTGTAAGAAAGAAGGTTTCGTTGAACGCGCTGGCCGAACACGCAGAAGCAACTGGTCCGAAAGTATACCGGAATAGGGTAAAAGTAACGAACACAAAGAGAAAGGAACTGGACTTCAGGGCTATATCTTGACTCTCTGACAATTCACTCCCATGTTAAAATATGCGAAATCGAAGTCTTTGCACATTCATTTTTCATTGTGAACGAGGCTCCCGTGCGCAAACTGAAACGTTCTGTTTTTATGTGAACATTCATGGTCTGTGCTCACTTTAACCCCATGCGCTCGAAATGACAACAAAGAAAGAGAGAGGTGACAGAGGCACTACCAGCGGCGTACGTAGCGCACTGTGACACGCCGCTGGTAACGTATACTGTAGCTCTCCGCATAGTGCAGTCTGCAGAAGTCAGTATAAATGAAGTCCGAGCAATAAAACGCTGCTCAAAAATGAAAAACATGGTGAAGTCGCCGTTAAAAACAACGCATCCAACGGCCAGCTTTCCTTCGCTTAAGCGGAGCGAGATCCTGTCAACCAATCGTGCTCGTCGGCTGAGCGATTGCAGCGCTCCCGCCTCCAGTTGTGGACCTCGCACCCAATCTTCTAGCCTATGTGCAGTTTGGTTACCGTTCTTTGAACATTATTATTGCTTTATAGCTGATTCTACTGCGGCCCTCGGGTCTTGTATTTTGTGTCTAGAAAAGCGCTAGAATGAGTGGCATATGCGAGACTTCTACAGTACTTCTCTGAAGACGACGGCGTCATAACGTGTGCAGAATGCAGACAACGCTATCACCTCGGAGAATGTATTTGTATAAATCAGCCCACCTATAAAAAGAAAAGCAAAGAGGCGAAAAAAGCGTTGACATGTCAGACTTGCCGTGCGCCTTCATCTCTCAGAACATCGAGAGGAATAATAACGCTGGTCAATCAGCTTTAACAGAAGCCTTAAACCAGCAACTTGTGGAAATTAAGAAAGGCTTGGCGCTCTTGACTGCCAAGGTCAATCACTTTACAGAATTAAACATACAGCGACAAGCATTGAACAATCCATTCACCACATGTCAGATACACATGACGCAATTCTTGAAATCAGCGCAAGGCATGATAAAGAGATAGAAATCCTCCGAAACAAAATGGAAGCTGTTGAGCAAAGCTTTCACAATAAAGGAATTATCAAGCTAAACCAAGAGCTCAATAACCTACAGCAACAAAGTCGCCGCCAGAATTTGGAAATTTATGACGTGCCTTTCATCGCAAAAGCAGATATCCTGTCACGTGTTGACGATCGTTTTCAATTGAGAACGCACTACTTAGACGTGGACAGGAAGACAGGCACAAGCGCTTAATATCAACTGAAAATTTATTCGGAAAACTGTGACATATGCTGACCGATGAAACAGTGTCATAGCACATACGACAAGACAGAATCACGGACCAAAATAATAACAGAACCGATAGAAGATCTATGTACGTCAGGCATACATTACAAACGCCTACTGTACCTTAGAGTGATTACATAACTCTTATGGCATCTGCAACTGTCTACAATTGCTAGCTCCTTATCGGACAGAGCTATTGATGGTTTGCTGATGCAAGTCAAATGTTCACGCGATATGTATACTGCCTCGATTATAAGCCTTGTGCGCTCATCTTTGTGTTTGTAAAGTACGACTGTGTTATCAAACTGTACCTCCCAGCCACAACTGGTGACATGCTGGGCCAGAAAACCATCATTGCCGCTGCGAACATTGCACGCATGTTCACGCAATATGTCGTTGAGATCTTCCAGTTTGCTCAATATTACAGGCACCGCATGAAAGTATGATCATGTAAACAACGTTGCTAATGCAATTAATAAAACGGCGTCTGTGCTTTGTTTTGCACAGCTGTTTTTTGTGTCTAGCGGCACATGTCAGCCTAGCCAGCTGAGAAAGCTTGTCTGGCGCAGAGTACACTACATGCGCTCCCATCTGACCCGCAGGTCACTGGTTCAAATCCCAACTGTGGCGGCTGCATTTCCGATGGAGGCGGAAATGGTGTAAGCCTGTGTGCTCAGATTTGGGCGCACGTTAAATAACCACAGGTGGTCAAAATTTCTGGAGCCCTCCACTGCGGCGTCTCTCATAATCATACGGTGGTTATAGGACGTAAACCCCATATATCATCATTATCGCCATGCGTCGCCCCACCTTTTTCATGCGGTGAGTAACCTGGTGCATATAAGTAACAACAGCTATTTTGCCCCTTTCTTTTTCGCGGTTGCTGTTGTCACGTCCTGCTGCACCATTTCTTTGGCCTTTCCGTTTTCTGCGGATACTTTCGGCCACGGAAACCAAGTCCGCCACAGGATACCCAGCTGACTTGAGCCTAGAAACCTGATTGTGGAAGCTGGCTTCCATTGAATGAACACAATAACGGTCAATTGCATTAGCGAAACAAGAACTCACTGCGCCTGTTTTGACAAGTTTGCTATGAGCCAACGTGTACGGCAGCAGCGGTTTTTCCGCACGTGGCTCATATGCCCAGCAGGTTTGTTCTGCCCTAAACGTAAGCCTAAAATCAAGAAACCTGATGGACAAGTTTTTCGGCATTTCATGGGTTAATACAAGTGGATCAACACATTTTAATAACAGCGACAACACATTGGTGGCCTGAGACACAAAACCTTGCGCATCACACTTCACTATGACTAAAAAATCTTCCACAAATCTAAATACATTTTTCACTGCAGTGCTCACTAATTCTTGATTAAACGTCCTGTCCAACTTCGCCAACAACAAATCGTTCAAAAGTGGGGCCAGACATTACCCAATCGACACGCCCTTTTTCTGAAGATACACGTTGTCATTCCACTCTACATATGTGGACCTGAGATACATGTCCAATAAGTCTAGAAAACCACGCGCACACAATCCTGTGCTGTTCTAAAATGACACTCCATCAAACTGGTCAATGCAATCTTCAATACAAGTGAGCAACGCATCATTAGGCAAAGAATAGTAAAGATCTTTTACATCCTTTGAAAATGTCATGAGACCTGTTTGACACTCTTGTCAGAAAAATTCGATAACTTCATCTGGCTTCTGAATAAACATAGGGCATAAATGGTGAAAAGTTGATTGATTTTATATATGGGTCTAAACGTCCCAGCGCCACCATATGATTATGAGAGACGCCGTAGTGAAGGGCTCCGGAAATTTTGACCACGAGGTGTTCTTTATGGCGAAAAGTTGCGGCTGCTTTTGCAAAAACACCCCTACATTCTTTTGTCAGGAAGCACACTCACACACTGTAACTCTAAAAGGTACATCAGGCTTAGGTGTCTTAGCTGAATAAATAAATTGTGATAGTTCATCACACTTATCCACACTTTTCACTAAACCTAGCAAGTTGAGTTCTCGGCATAGGTCCTTTGCTCTTTCTTTCACTTTTCGCAAACCGATGCCGGTGAACTTATGAAACACAGAACCGGTGCAACCCTTCTTCAAAAAACTGGCTTTTTCTAAGCGCTGCAAAACCTCCCCCATTGTCTGAAGGCACCGCACACAGATCATTGACGATTAGAAAGTTTATGGTCCGGCTTAAAGACAGGTGACTACTGACAGGCTTACCGCGTTGAAGTATGTCAAGTCCTTCTGAGATGCACCGGCCAGACTCTTCTTGGGGAACACGACCACATATACTTCCAAAAATGGCTAATAGGTTAGGGGGGTCTCACTTCTTTACGAAGGTGAATTTCGGGCCTATGCTTAACCTCCTTTGCATGAAGTCGGAAAGCTCGACGTCACCAATCAAATTCACAGTTCCTTTAGTCGGTTGTTTTTCTTTGACTTCAGAACGCAGCTTCCGGAGCTCATTAACCCATAAGAAAACAGAACTGTCTTCAATGCGTTCCGCGAATTCTTGAAGCCTTTTTTTTTTCTTCCTTTGCGAACGATATTCTTGAAGAACGTAGCTTGAGAGACTTTTGATATAGTCGAGCCTGGCGATTCCACTCGGAACGCAGGATTTTGCAAACCCTGATTTCGTGACCTGTCGAAGGGCTGAACGCACCAAAGAGCTAGCATATTTAGACATTAGAAGATGCCATGAGATGTAAGTAATCACTCTAAGGCACAGTAGGCGTTGGTAAGGTGGGGCTGACGTACATAGATCTTTTATCGGTTCTGTTATTTTGGTCCGTGATTTCTTATCGTATGTCTTATCGTATCTGCCATGACACTGTTTCAACTGTCAGTATATATTAGATAGTTTTCCGAATAAATTTTCAGTTGGTAGTAAGCGCTTGTCCCTGTCTTTCTGTCCATGTCTAAGTAGTGTGCTCTCATTTCAAAACAGTCATGTATCACCAACACGCCCACTAAACCACATTGACGTGTTAACGAACTTGCAAAGAAACTTGGCCTGCCGCCACCGTCTGGCTGTGACGTAGAAAGCAAGGATGGGCTGCCACCACGTAGAGGCAAACTCCCAGTTATACCGATAAGATTTGCTCGACGGAGCTTCAAGGCATTGATTGATTAATATGTGGGGTTTAACTTTCCAAAACCACCATATGATTGTTAGAGACGTCGATGTGGAGGGCTCCGGAAATTTCGACCACCTGGGGAAATCCGTGCACCCAGGCCTACAGCATTTTCCCCTCCACCGAAAATGCAGCCGCTGCAGCCGGCATTCACTCCCGTGAACTGCTGGTGAGCAGCTGAGCACCTTAGTCACTAGACCACTACGGCGGGGCTGAGCTTGAAGGGAGCGTGGCTTGCAAAACGCACCGAACTGAGAGACGAAGACAGCATTATCCAGCTAGTCGAAAATTTAACACCTGTAAACAAGAAGCTTTTAAATGCGAAGCATTTCTTAGCGAAGTTTGGCGACATTGAGCGTATCTATCTATCTATCTATCTATCTATCTATCTATCTATCTATCTATCTATCTATCTATCTATCTATCCGCCTATGGCTTTTAGCTCTCCTGGTCGTTCCAATAATGGTATCGATACCAAACTTGGTATAAAGAACATATTTGACTAGTCATAACATGAAAATTATGACATGTATGTCATGATTGTCATGATTTACATTTTATGGTTCTGCAGCTCTTGCGGTGGTTTCGTTTACATGGCATGCTGCAAACATTGTATGGTATGGCATGATTGCATGGTGAACACAAGGGACAGACCCTAGCATGAAAATCATGACAGGCATGTCATGCAACAACATGACTACATGCCACGGTCATGATGCGCTTGCGGCCGTTTCACTAGCGTCACATGTACAAAATTTATTATTACAGTACATAAATGGATGACGAAGGTATGTGACTCGTGCAGACATGATAATCATGAGATGCGTGTCATGTAACAACATGACTACATGCCACGCTCCTGACGCACTGTCGGCCGTTTCACTAGCTTCACTTATACTAAATTTGATATTACGGGGCGTTAATGGATGACGAAGGTATAATTCTGGTGTACACTTGACAAACATGGAATGCGTGTCATGTAACAAGACTACATGCTACGCTCATGATGCGCTCGCGGCCATTTCACTAGCTTCACATGTACCAAACTCGATATTACGTGACGCGAGCGGACGACATAGGTAAATGACAAATCCAAACATGATAACCATGACATGTGTGTCTTGTAACAACATGACTACATGCCACACTGATGACGCGCTAGTGGCTGTTTCGCTAACTTTACATATGTCCAATTTGGTACTACGTGACGCCAATGGACGATGAAGGTAAGTGACTGGTGCAAACATGATAATCATGATTTGCGTGTCATGTGAGAACATGACTACATGCCACAGCTAAGGTGCCAATACATTCCGACGCGACGTGGTGCGCGTGCTCGCCGGCATTCAATTCGTCGCGTCACGCCGGCGTTGCCACGCCGGCGTTGCCACGCCAGCCGCCAGTCCTGCCTTATACTCGCAGGCGCGCGCCCCACTGCGTTTCTTTGACGCATGCGCGTTTCAGCGAGTCCGACGTCCCTCCGTCATGAAGAGAGGGAGACGCAGTGTTTTTTGGGCAACGCTTCGGCGCGAAATGCAGCATGCCGAATTTCGCGCTGGTTTTCGTGGGGCCGCGCCGACGGACGCTGGTCGCGCCTGGCGTCAGACCATGAAGTGTTCGCGTTTTGCTAACGTAGCGTCGCTGTGCTCAGCGTGCGCGCGCTTCAACGCTGCATTGGAGTATATTGGACTCTTCACGATGCAGCCGCGGCTGTTTTGCTAGCTCCACATATACCAAATTTGGTGTTGCGTGACGTCAGTGTATGACGAATTATAGGACTGGTGCAAACATGATATTCCGGACATGCGTCTCGTGTAAGAACATGACAACATACCACGCTCTAAGGCCGCGTTCACACTGAGCATTCCGGCCGCCGAAAGTGCTCCGAATCCGGTTCGGCGGCGGCGAGATCCGCCGAAAGGGCCCTCTCCGCGCCGATCGCTCTTGAACCGATTTTTGCGGCGTCTGCCGCCGAATCGGTCACTGCGGACCAATAGGAGCGCTAGTCGAGGAATTTTGAAAAATGGCGGCCAAGCCCTACTCACTTGTTATGACGCAGTGCACGTAACTGAATGTTGAAACCAACGGGAGTTTAACCTACTCTGTGCCTACTTCGCGTCCGTATTTCGTGGAAGAGGTGACCGAGCTTGCTGTTGGCGTGACCGAGCTTGTTGCGGTCTTGCAGAGCAAAACGAACCCACCAACGCCGCTGGCGTCGGTGGTTTTTTTGCTCTTCGTGCATTACAAGACAGCCACTTGCCAGCAAAGTGAGCAGTACTGTCTCTTCTTGCTTCTTGCGTACGAGAATCGTCGAAGTATACACCACCGGATAGCGTAGTAACGTCTGCGAGCCGCAACAACAACCGGGTGACCGCGCATCCATCCCGCATTCGCCCCGTAGTAGATGGCATATTCGGCGGCGCGGAGCGCTTCCAGTGCGAACGACGCTGCATTTCGGCGGCAGGGGAATTTCGGTCGCTGTAGAAAGCGGATGTTTCAGTGTGAACTAGGCTTTAGTGTGCCCACAGCCATTTGGCCAGCTTCACATATAGTAAATTTGGTATCACGTGACGCGAATAGATGATGAAGAGAAACGCCACATCCAACATGATAATCATGACGTGGAAATCATGTACGGCATCATTTACCTGTATCTCGTAACATTCTGCTGAAATAAAGTTACATATCAACATTTCTCATTCGTGCTTAGCAAATTATCGATTTCCACTGTACGTGGGATCTGCCAAGTTTTTTTGGATGGCCCAAAGTTTAGCCGCTGAAAGAAATTAGCGGTTAACTTAGCCTTCCCAAGGAAAGTTTTTTTTGTGTGTGTGTGAGAAGCCCAGGGAAAGTTTTTTTTTTGTGAGAAAAAGTCCTGAAACACGTGCAGTCAGGATTGCATCTGAAGATCATATATACAAGATTTCTTAAACGCCATATCTACTGATATGTTTTTAACTGTTTCGGTGGACATACATCATAATGTCTGTGAAAAATTTTATTAAAGACATGGACTTAATTTCTAAACAAGGTTTTTTCTTTTATCATGACAATGCACAGAGCTTGAAGAACAAGAGTGAGGAAATTGAAAGTGAATTGGCACACCTCCGTTATGACTTTGATATCATAGGTTACTCTGAGACTTAATTTTGTTCACAATCAGACGTGATTAACCTGGGAAATTACAATACGAAATTCCTATTTAAAATTCGAAAACGTGGTGGTGGTGTATCTTTGTATATAAAACAAAACTTGTTTCACGAGGGGTGGCCTGAATAATGTATTGTTTGTAATGATTTCGAAGCTGTTACTGTGATACACAACAAGGTTGTAATAATGCATATCTACCCCCCCCCCCCTTATGATAGCACCGACGCACTTCTTGAGTTCCTTAAGAAGCTCCGTCTTCATGCTAATTCTGACCAACGGTTTGTGGAATCATTTGGTGGCGTTAATATTGATGTCTCAAAAGATGATCCTACCAAACACAACCTGCCCCGCCGCGGTGGTCTAGTGGCTAAGGTACTCGGCTGCTGACCCGCAGGGCGCGGGTTCGAATCCCGGCTGCGGCGGCTGCATTTCTGATGGAGGCGGAAATGTTGTAGGCCCGTGTGCTCAGATTTGGGTGCACGTTAAAGAACCCCAGGTGGTCTAAATTTCCGGAGCCCTCCACTACGGCGTCTCTCATAATCATATAGTGGTTTTGGGACGTTAAACCCCACATACCAACCAACCAAACACAACCTAATAAAATCAAATTTGTCCTATGACTGTGAAAGCATGATTAAAACGCTTACCGGAATAACTAGCAAATCGGAAACCATCATTGATCTCTGTTTCATTATTTATTGCCTGACAATGCACTAGCCGGAACATTCAGCTGAGATGTAAGCGACCACTTGTCTTTCTTTGCACTTCTAAGAATGCCTGAACGGCAGGATTCCCCGAAATATATGCGTAGAAATATAAAAAATAAAACTATCCCCCAATATATAGCTCTCTAATGCTTGACTGCAACTGGGATGACTTGCATCGAGAAACGGATTCGTCTGAGGCATAAAAGCTGTTTATGGCGACAATTTGTGGCAATTACAATACTGCTTTTTCGCACTTTGCTGTACAGTAAAGGGAGCAAGAAACAAGAGAGCAAGAATGGAGTAGATCGCGCCGGCGCTTTTCAAATGGATAAACGAGAAAAGAAAACTCTTTCAGCAGTTTTTGAAAACAAAATAACAAACTGATTTCGCTCAATTAAAAAAAAACACAGAAACAATCTAAACAGAGATTTAAAAAATGCTGAAATTGATTTCTGTGTCTAGAAGTTTCTTTCAATGATTGATAATTCAAAAATAGTCAAGATGTCACTTAATAAATAGATAGGAAGAAAACAGGTCACTGTTCGTCACGATAGGCAGATAAATAGCATTCACTATAGTGGCAAAGAACTAGCGCACAAATTTATCTTTGCTTCCTAGATTCAGGATCATCAAGTAATGTGGCGCAAGTGTCTGACCTTAAACCTGCCAAATGCTATAGTAAGTGTTCACGCGCTAATTCTTTGTTTCATAATTCTCCCGTCCCCGAGGAGGAAACAGTCACTGTCACATACTCTATAATAATAAATTACCAGACGCAGATGGAATTACCGAAACACCTATAGAGGCAATTACTAATTTGATTGTCACTCCATTCACCTGTATAAGCACCTGGGACGAGAGTTTTTCCTTGTACCATGAAAATAACTTGGGGGACAATATTTTTTTTTAATTTGGCAACAATAATGAACTTGAAATTTGTTGCCTAATATCCATTTTTTATTTATCGCATAATATCTATTTGTCAAAGGTTGCTGAATGCTTGATTTATAAGAGGACCTATTTTTTTTATAGCAAACGGAAATGCAATTTTTCCGTAAAAGTGTGGATTTAAACCAGGTAGACCAACTAAGACTGCCGTACTCTGTACTAAGGACAGTCTCTTTCAAAACTTTGAATAGAAGTTTTGAGGTGTATTTCTGGTCTTCCGTATGACTTTTTATTTGGTAAAGCATGACATATTGTCACGTTACAACGTAACTGTAACCTGTAGATAATGGCACACAAGGACGTCAAACTGATTCGAACAACGGCAATATGACTTGTCTTGTCTTGTCCCCTAGGAGATCTTGGCTCATACCCACATGGGGGATTGGCCACACTGTACCTCATAATAGATCATTTTTACGACGCTTGCTAACAAAAAAATAGAGAGAAATTAGATAGGAACAATAATGATGTTCCTTTGAAAAAACGTGAAAAATTGCAGAAGAATGCGATAAACCAGAATATATAAAACAAATTAACAAGAATGAGGAAGGGGGAGAAAGAATTGGATATATCTGGCAGTACCACTAGCAGCGTATCCTTCCGGTTGCCTGAATGAATTTATGTAGCGTTCATCCAGAAGTGAAAACCTATGTTTATGCCGATGACATTGCTTTCCTTGCTATGGCACATGACTTCCACTGTCTCTACACTATCTTGCAAACATATCTTAATAAAATAGAACATTGGTTGGATGGATTGATGTTGAACCTCAATACCGGTAAATGTGCTATTCTCGTTTTTCCAATCAAAGATCCCGTGCACATATCTATTAATTACAAGCTTCAAGATATCCCACAAGTACAATCATTGAAATATCTTGGAGTTATGTATAATGAGCATCTAAATTGGCGCCCTCACATTGAATACATCGCGACAAAAGCAGTACGCGCGATGGGGGTATTGCGGAGGTTGAGCAATTGCAGATCAGGTATGAGAAGAAAGGCACTATTGATTATATATAAAATGTATGTCCGACCTGTGTTGGAGTTTGGCTGCATTCTTTTTTCTGGTGCGCCAGCCTACAAACTTCGGCCGCTCGTTCTGTTGGAAAGAGAGGCTTTACGGCTCTGCTTAGGACTTCCAAAGTATACTGCAAATGCAGTGTTATACCTTGAAGCACGAATACCAACCTTATTATGTCGCTTTAACATTCTTACTGTGCAGACCTTTTTACGACTATATGAAGCACCGTTTAACCCTGAACAAATTATTTTTATTTCCAATCCTGACCTATTCTTCTCCGTGCATTGGCCCAGATTTACCAAACCACAAATAGTATTTGTTCAATCGTTACTTGAGCCCCTAAATGTACACGTTCGTGATCTGATTCCTTTAACTGAGCAACAAAATTCTCCAGAAATTGTTTACCATGATATCTTCCCAACTCACGCAAAGCTATTACCTACAGGCATTTTAAATGGTTTGTTGCAGGACCATTTAAGTACTCTGCCAACAAATGTCATTATAGCAACGGACGCATCTCAATCACATGAAAAATCAGGCGTTGGAATATATTGCCCCGTACTTGATTGGTCATTTTCATTTCGCTTACCGGACTTTCTTCCTGTCTTTCTGACTGAATTCATGGCAATAATGTTAGCTTTGCGAAAGGTAAATATTTCCATTCCAGTTGTAGCAGTCATAACTGATTCATTATCAGTGTGCTCTTCTCTGTCCGCATCTGGTCACTCACCTATAGTGAAACTTTTTAAATCGTTGATCCCCTGTCATCTCCGAAGTATTCATTTAATCTGGACACCAGGGCACAAAGGTTTGTTGTTAAACGAAATAGCTGATTCTCTTGCGAAGGCATCCCTTTCGACACCAATTATTCCTATTTTCCCTCATACAGTATACATTACGGTGGCGCGATTTCGCACACTTAAAATCAGGCAAAATTTATCTGACCCTGCACTGACGGCTTCTCCAGAGTACAAACACTTGTTATTTACCTGGCGCAGTGAACTGACTAAATCAAGGATGATGGAAGTTGTCATCACGAAATTTCGTTGCCGCGTTACCTCCCTCAATTTTTACTTGCATAGATCAGGTATATTGAATTCCCCTATGTGCATATACTGTAATCAAGAGGAAACGATCAGTCATTTTTTATTACATTGTCGCCGTTTCGATTTATTCAGACAAAGCATACTAGCACCACCTCTTCAAAGACTGGGCTTGCAACTATCACAGCCTGATCTTCTTTCATTTGGAGCCTCTACACTGGGTTTCAGCCACAGGGATGTTTTATTCGCCGTTCAAGAATACATCACTGCGACTAAACGATTTTCTTGCTAAATTGCTGTCTCAAAATTTTTCTTATTTTTTTTCTGCAAACTTGATATCGGTATTTCAAATCAAAATTAGGTTACAAAAAAAATTGTAGGAATGACACAATGCTGAAAGTTTAGGGCAAATTCACCTTAAAATCGGCCAATCCCCTTCTTTGGGTACGAGCCATTTCTACAGGGAAACAACAACAACAACAACAACAACATGTAGCGCTGACAGAATAGCACTGCGGCCCACACCCATCTGACTGGCTCCAAACGATAATAGGGTGGATGTATTGACTGGCAATCCTAGCATACCAATCGGTCTTTCAAGAATTATTCGGCGCAGTGAGGCGAAGCGGCGGAATGTGAGAAGAAAGTGATCTATTGTTTCCGGTTCATTGCAAACTATGCATAGGTTAGTTAATAAAAATTGCAGAAGAATGCGATAAACCAGAATATATAAAACAAATTACAAGAATGAGAAAGGGGGAGAAAGAATTGGATATATCTGGCAGTACCACTAGCAGCGTATCCTTCCGGTTGCCTGAATGAATTTATGTAGCGCTGACAAAATAACACTGCGGCCCACACCATGCATCTGACTGGCTCCAAACGATAATAGGGTGGATGTATTGACTGGCAATATGACTTTATCGTTTTTCTCTGCACGCGCATCTTCGTCCTCTTCTGAACAGCGGCCCATACAAGCCTGCCAGAATATATGGAAATAATACTTTCAGAACTTGTACTAGTGGCAATATTAATTAAAAAGCTACGAAGTTATGAAATATGCGACATTGCGCTTGATTTAACAAAAAGATAAAGCTTTGTAATTTAGTTTGACTTGTGTATAATTAAATATGAGTTGCCACAAGGATCACTACTTGGTCCTTTACTTTTCATACTCTACATCAACGCTATCGTAAGCATTAATTCTACACCAAAAAATTGGGGGACCCTTAAGCTTTGCCTTTAAGAGTTGAACGTGATAGCGAAATTCGGTCCATAATGCACCTTTCAACCACTAAGTGCATACTTATTCATAAGTTTTGCTACATACACACGCACGCACACAAACAAGCGCACAGTAGATTGGATCAGCGTGCGCTATTATCGCCGAATGGGCTCATTTTTGTCGTGACACCTGCCGAACAAAATGCGTTAAAGGAGTCCTTAAACACTTTCTTTTAAGTAGCCATGCAATGCATTCACCAGAAAAGCTTCTTGCCTCACGAATTGAACCCCGCAAAAATTTTAAGAATCCGTCCAGTTCGAGTGGAGTTACAAAGGTTTGTCGCATGCTGCAATTGCACTATCTCTTCTCTCGTCCTGACGAAAGCGCTGGAAGCTAAGCCGGGAGAGGTGGCAGGGCAAAGGAACTACTGCGCCTCGTGACACTGAGCACTTTTTTTTCTTCGAATGCGTGGCTTTCTCAGTGTGATCACGAGCGCACGCGTGGACAAGAAGTCGACTCCCGCGGCTATCTCTGTAACTTGGTTTTTCGGTCACAGACGCACAGACGATTTTGGGGGCGAAGCTCCTTAAAGCGGCACCCGTTCGTCCCTCGTCATAGTCGTAGTGCGTAACGAGTCTTACGCTTTGACCTGCAAGGTGGTGGTGGCGAGAGATTTCTCCTGTGTGTTGTTGAACAATAAAAAATTAGCAGCGTGCACGTTAGCTAATAGTCGAATTCTCCTGTCTCTCAATCCAAATTGGCAGCCATTGGCAGGTACATTGAGCACTATCTGACAAGAAAGGGTTGCTATGTTACACTCGCTGGGCGTAACCTCCTAAGTTTTAGAAAGGTTTAGCGAGCGTTCGGCCGCATCCACGAATACAGTGAACTAGTATATAACATGAACTCGAGGTGGTTAAAGGTGGGAAGTAGACAAGAAGCGCAAGCCGTAAGAAAGTGTGCGTATGCCACCTCTCGTTTAGTCCTCGGAATGTCCGCTAGATGACGGTGCTTCTATATGCAGAATATATGATGAAAAGATGCGAGATGGTGGTACTTGTGTTGACTAGATGGACGAACGGACACACAGACAGATGCATGGATGGACGCACGAATGGCTGCACGGACAGATGGACGCATAGACGGACGCAGGGGCGGATACATGGACGGATGCAGGTACGGACGCACGAATGGACGTGCGGACGCATGAACAAACGCAAGCGCGGACGGGCGGATGGACGCATACACGGTTACACAGACGGACGCATGGACAGACGGAAGCAAGAACGAATGGACGGGGGGATGCTTCGCCCCACTTTCCATCATTAACCCCGTGGATATGCTGCCATTTTTTTTTCGCTCACAGCCAAGGCGGCCGACACCGGCGGCGGGTTTTCTGTGACGCGAGCTCTTTAACGCTATCGCGTTAACATAGTCTTGTACGCCAATGATAGCAATGCATTCTTTTCTTGTTTAGGTCTGTGTGATATTGAGATAACTGTGAATTCCTGGATGGATCAACTAAATTTGTGGCTTACAGTGAACCAGTTAAAATTAAATACAAAAAGTAAGTTTATGCTCTTCAAGCAGAAAAATATAGGTGCACATCATGCCATTTATTTTATTTTCAATAGAGAAAGTATTGCTCAGGCAAATAAAATTCAATTCCTGGGTGTATGTTTTCAAATCGACCTCAGTTGGTCCGAGCATGTGGATATAACCTTCGAGTAAATATTCTGAGTTATATTGGTTTAATTTGACGCTTGAAACATTCACTTCTAGGGAGCTGTACGGCAGATGTACTTCTTCTATCCACTCTCAAACTATGTATTGTATTCTTGTCTGGGGTACGAAAAACAAGACAAATAGTGAAAGTACGATTCTTCTCCAAAAATGTGCGCTACGTCTGCTAACTACCTTGGTCCTCACAAATATATCTCTTTTTCGTGTGTGTAATATTCTCTATTCCAAATGTGTTAAGGTACAACTAGCCGTGATAATCTATAAAAATTTTAAAAATGACTTTCAGAGTTTTTCTGCTACCTACTTAAGCAGAGATCGTACATATGTTGCGTTGGTGAGGCCGATGTGTTGGACTAACTATAGCATATTGTCAATTAACAACCAAATTGCTCTATTGTGCAACAAGATTGAAGGAATTGAATATGCTAGGGAGACTAAAACATGTGAAAGTTTAAGAAGCGAATTACACAAGTAATAACTGAAAGCCACTTGCAGGGCGCGTGTGCTGAACATGGGTAATGCATGACATTTATTTATTGTAATCATTGTTCTTGCATCATTGCTTTTGATATTACATTCGATCTATACGTATTCAATAATTGTTAATAGTGCTGATAATGTCTTTGTATTTACCGCTAAGCAACAGCTTTGTCTGAATATTTAACTGATATTTTTCCGCTTGTTCTAGTCTTACTCGTTTATTTGTTATTCATATGTGTGTTTTTGGATATTTCTGTATACTGTTTTGCGGTACCTGCCCAAGGTACCTCACGATGAGTGGGCCAAGTCAGAAGATACCCTCTCCTTTTGCCCTCTCGTGGGCATTTTGTGAAAATGCCAAGATATATAAATAAAAAGAGCATCCATGACATAAGGGGCGTCGGACTCCTTAAGTGGAACCACTTCAGAAAATATTGTGGCTACACAGAGGGCCGTCAGGATGTATCGACATCCTTGCCTTGACTCTGGCAATGGCCTGACGATATCAATTACAAGACGCCGAAAGGGTTTTGTGATAATTAGCAGAAGCTTCATGTGTGCCTTCCACATGTCCGTGGATTTCCCTACGGTGGCCGCTTGATTAAAAATCATTTTTTATCCAGCGGCTGTGCATCTACTTTCTGACAAGTGTTGCAGGAGCGTACAAAGTCTTCGGTAACTTTTTAGCATTTCGGCCAGTAAAATTCTCGCCTTGGTCTACTTTGAGCCGAGATGCCCTGCCAGCGCGTTTACATGCGCCAGTTCCAATAGTTGGCGACGATCCTTTTGGAGTGCCAAGAGCGACGTTGCATATCTGTGTAGCTACGATATATGAGCCCTGATTTCTCATAAAACGAAACTTTTTTTTTCTTTGTTCCCAATTTCACGCTTTCCATTAGCCGCTTATTCGAGAGGTCATCGCTGTTCTCGAATAAGCGTTTCTCGATCAACCCTCGACAGCTCACTACAACTTTCGGCTGCAGGCGTGAGAGTAGTGCCCTTCTCGCCCAACGGCGCCACTTCGGTTCCTCCACCGAGAGAGACGGCGCAACTCACTTCAGAGACGGACGGCTCGAGTGAGTAGCCCGGAGAGTTTTCTGTCCGAGGCTCGGTCGACTCGCCGCCAACTTCACGCAGCTCGGCCGCCTTTGTAGGTGGTGTTTTACTACATTGCATGAGATCAAGTTCCTGCGAAAGCTTCCACGTTTGCGATCGCGTGAGGGCGATGTACGCAATCTTGGAAAAAAACGACTTACCCTGCTCTTTCAGAAGATTCTCAGAGTTATTATAAAAAAAAGATAAGGACAACGATTGGGAAGCCTGGCAGACACAGCCACTTCAGTGTGAAGCTTACTGAAAGAGCCTTCAATGACAACTGTACCGGTTGGTAAGCAGGCAATCGACTGCTCGGCGACTTGCCTGATCCATGCGCTTTCTCCTGTAAAGTCATCTGGAGACACGAACTAAATATCGACTTCCGTTTGCCTTTCCCTTACAGTGTCCTTCGTAACAGACGCGTCCTTCATGAACTTACGGTGCGGAGTGGGTTTCCGTTCATCAGGTTTCTTTGAAAAGCCCTCTTTCACCCTTTTCCACGCGCACTGCCCTACTATGCAACTTTCAGCCAGTATAGTACTCTTCAGCTAGCTCTGCTGCCTTGTTTAGCTGCATTTGACCAAGCTTGTCCTGCAGCCAAAGCTTGACATCATCCTCAATGCAGCGGTTGAATTGTTCCAATGCACTGCGTTCTCCCACCTTATCGCGGTAGTCATAAACATCTTCGCCATTGAGCTATTCAAATAAATTGGCTTTAAGACGAAATGTGAAGTCAACGTGTGACTTATCGCCCTTTTTTTGCATACCGGAACATTTACCGGAAAGCCTCGGGAGACAACTTATAGCGTCTCAAGAGAACTTCCTTAACCTCATTCTCAAACGTTTCCCTCGACAATCACGTTATCACGTCGGATACATTGCCGGGAAGGGGAACTAGCAGGTTCTGCTCCCAAAGAGACCACTTCGCTCACAGACGTGTTCTAACATGACGAGATACTTCGCCATGTCCTCGCCTACTAAGAACTGTGGTTCTCGAATTCCATGACCCGAACCATCACAGAAACTACGCTTAGGGATCACCAATTTTATTCTTCCCAACTCCCCACGCTCGTAAAGTTGGCGCTTTTCGGCCTCCTTGCGGTGTGCTTTCATACGCAGATCTCGTCAACTTCCTCAGGCATCACTCTCTCCTCCTTCTTCACCTCGAGGTCCGCTTGCATTCGTTTTGCACAGCCCAGAGTAAGGCCAAGTTCCTCACCAATATTGATGCGTTCTTTCACTTTAAGCTTTTTCCATCGTTTACACTAGCCTCTTGCAGTTAGCACTTGTTTAGAATCTACTCGCTGTTTACAAGCAATTTTCAACGCTACCGTGTTTACGCCCTCCGGGTTAGCTTTAGTTTCAAAGTACTCAGACTTGGCTTGAAACACTCAAAGCTCACTCCACTGCTTCACACAGCCTTTACTACCATAACCTGTGCTTCAGCAGTCTGGTAAATTGAGGGGAAAACATCAAGCACTCACCGCATTGAGGTAGCTGACGCCAGCCGACCCGCAGCTGCCATCCACTGTTGGGAATCGCACCGCTGCCACCTTTGTCGGGAATCAAGTGTTTCAGCTCGTGGCTGCATCTGAGCAGAGCCGACAGATGGAGCGGACATGTCGACGGTAAGTTAAGGCAACAATATGTACAGTATAAACAAAGGCGCACATATTCGGCATTGCAGCCGACATGTTAGGGAGCTCGCACTGGGGGATACGACGATGAGCCGGGATTTCTTCGGACGCTCTCGGACGCTGCTTCTCCTCGCGCAGCTTGGTTCTTTTTGTAGACCCCAAGGACCGCTTGCGTCAGTTCGAAGCCTCCAATCAGGAACCGCCGCTGGTCGTGGGCTGGAATCGCACCCTTGGGCAAAGGGCTTGCCAGCGTTGCGTAAGACGCGCGCAAGAGTTGCCGGTGATTGCGTGAGCTGGCTTGAATCGGACCCGTGGATGAGGGAGATTGCCAAGTGTTGCATAATATGCCGCAAGAGATGCCAGGGATTGCATAAGCCTTGCTCGCTCGCTGGTTTTGACGCTGATTGCATCAGATGATACTTTGCGGAGGCAATGACGCTCGGTTTGGACTCCAAGGCATAACATACTCTCCAGAGGAAGTCCCTTTTTTTTCTAGTATCCGCTCTCCCATGAATGTACTCCCACCCTCCCATCTCGAAGGACATGCATCGAGGCGAGAAGCGGAGAAAGGAAAGGGCTCGGGCCGTCCAGAGACAATATGACGAGGACCAGGATGACGTCTACGTGGGCGCAGTAGAATATGCGTCAGGATCCCGTATGGCTCTTGGGGTGGATGACAATCAGGCAAATCTAACTTCGTGTTCCAGTGTCACAAATTCTTCCTCAGAGGCAGAAGAAGCAGCAATCGCGCTTGTCACCACCACAATCATTAGCGACTAGAAATCACTTATTCTGAAATATGCCAATGGCTTTATATCCCGTACCGCTGCTCGCTTACTACGCTTCTGGCAGACTCAGCGTTCCACAACCCTCGTCTGGACACCAGCTCATGCCGGCCTCCTTTGCGACGAGGAGGCTCATGCTCTAGCCCGAGGTCTCACATTGAGGCAGAAGAAATGAAGCCCCCTGCGCAGCTCGAGGAGCGCTTGCTTTCTTTTCGTGATATTCTATCGTATTACTGGGATAAACGAAAAAAATACCCCCCCCCCAGCCCCAGCCCTAAACCTAGTGCAGGCCGCAGATTGTCGACGCGTACAAACTCGAACTGCTCCATACCACGTATTACTAAATGCTCGGTACCCAGACCAATTCCCCTCTTCAGGCAAACTTTGTGGCAAACCAGGAGGTTTCCTCGACATCCTCCTGACATGCCCCACTTTCCCACATCCCCAACCTCCAGCTGGGGCAGTGTCATACTGGGAGACCATCATGACAAGCACTTCTGATGTCGATCATCGCCGGGTTCTCACCATGAGGGAGCACCACATGCCGTGAGGGGGCTCGCCCCCCCCCCCCCCCCGTTCTACAGTGGCAATAAATGTTTCTACCACCCCCATCCCAGCGTTCGTGGGCGGGTGCTTCGGCGGAGGGCGCGCGGTGTTTTCGAGTCGTTCCCGACGACAGCGACGTCCAGGATTCGTCGGCGTTGGCGTTTCCCTGTCGCCGCTTCCGCTCGGCTTCCTTAGCTCGCGTCTCGTAGGATTTACCGACGCGTTGAAGACGCTTGCGCTCGTCTGCATTGGCTCGCGTCTGGTCGGTGTTCCCCCTCTTCACTGTCGAACACGATCGGCGTGCTTGACTCGCACCTCGTCGGTTTCGTTAGTGTTCTACTGAAGTGACCTTGAAAAGGGAAAAAGGGAAGAAATAAGCGCAGTTCTGTTACTTCCTCTCTCAAACGAGGACACCTCCACAGTTCTGCGCTGGGGCTGGCGGAATCAGAATTAAAGGGACAGGAGAAAAGAGGCAAGAGAAAGGTAGAGAAAAAACTTGGCCCCGTATCTGCATGTTACTTTGCAAATGAGGTCGAAAGACGATAGTTTTGCATCTAAGGAGAGTGAACAAAATTTTTATTTGATGTTCTACGCAAGAACATCGGTGAATGGTATTCTAGAGGTGCTGTGTTAGAGTGCCTCGAGCGTGCAGCGGAGGCGAACGAGTGCATCGTCACGTCACACGTGAGACGTGAGCGCTATCTGGCAGTTATCTTGGAAAACGAAGCATGCGCGCCCTGCGCGGCCGTCTCGGAGATGATAAGGTGAAGAACGCAAGTGACGGGTAGGTGCCAACACCGTGTCGTCTTAGCAAAACGCTGGAAACACTTGGCTTTTTGTGCAAGCGTTGCCTCGTCAGCGAAACGTGATAAACGCTACGGTCCTTATAATTATCTTTGTATGGTTTTTCTAGTAACAGACGCACAGGATATTGACCTGTTGTTAGTGTGCCTGTGATATGCACAATAATTGCTTTTTATTGACAATCACTCAAGTATGAAGCGCTGAATCATGAGCAATATTGGTGGGCGCTGCGGATGGGGTCGGCCGTTTGGAGTATTGTTTGGCTACTTTGGTGCCGTTCGAGTACCGTTAAGGGCGGACAAACAGACAAATGTACTGACAGACAGACAGACAGAAAGACAGACAGACACAGACAGACACACAGACCAAAATTTTTGCTTCGAAGGTCCCCAAGAAAGACTATCGTCGTTAAAAGGCGCATTCGATCGGCCAGACGCGCTCGCGCAAAAAAAAAAACAGCACGCCACACGCAGTCTACTGAGAACACTACCTAGAAGGCCGGGGGTACAGTGATGTGCACGTTTTAACACGGGCCAAGGAAGAACTCACGAAGTGCAGCCGGTTCATCGAGGGAGAGGCTAAACCGATGAGCCATGGACTCGAAGGCGAGCAGGGGCACAACACAAATATTTCGTTCATGGGAGCCAACTGGGAGGGCCCGACCGCCATTCAATGTCCCGAAGAAAGACCAGTCAAGGTGCCATTCCTGGTTTTGATGTCAAGTTCTTGTGAGATCGAGGAATCGGGCTCAGTCACCGTGCTTCTGGGGACAGCGACAGGAACCGGCGGTTGTGGAAGAGCGCGAGGTGCGTGCGTCGCCGTCGAGCGCTTTTGGACAATGGTAGAGGCCGGCTGTGTTGTGCATAAGGGTGAGGCCATCGTCGATAAAGTGGGGACGGTGGGCGCACTCGTTGTAGGACGAAAGGCGGCCTCCGAGGTGGTGTCGCTGGTACCGACGAGCGCATCTCGGAAGGAGCCTCCCTTATTGATGGAAGCACTGCTGCCAGGGGTCCTAGCGTGCTCCAGTGCTTGGCGGTGAGTCACAGGGCCGTCGGTGGAGGCCATGATGACCACGGCTCTGCGATGGAGCTGCCAGACTAGACAGCGCGGTTCGGTTGCAGGATGCCCCGCAGGGACGCCTGCGCAAGTAGGCGTTTGGTGTGATAGCGACACCACGGACCCGAGCTATTGGGGGAGTTTCCACTCCCTCCCACGCTTAGCAGTGCGTGGCTTTGCCGTGTCCGGGGAAACGGGGATCCTGGAGGTTGAGCTGACGCTGGGTGATCGGACCTTTAAGGCCCCCCTGCAGAGGCAGCACACCCCTTTGGCCCCGTCTTCACGTAAACAGCACCCCTGGGCTGACCCACCCAGAGGATATCGGCAGTCGCCTTTTTCTATCTCTCTCTCCCCCCACATCTTCGTCTTTTCTCCTCTTTAAATCTATCCTATCTTCTAATTTTTTCTGTTACTTCCACAATTTCATGGGCGGCTTGGGTTTACCTTGTGCAACTGGCCAACCTTGGCCTACGCGCATTAGGTTATCGTAGCGGTGTACGGCTGGCGTCTGCATGTTTCACGTTTCATTAATCTGTTAGCGTCCCCTCGTTGGGGTCCGTGGTGGGTGGCCGCTATAGTTACTGAATTATATTCCTCTATCATGCATAGAACCTTTCCATCTCCTCAATGAGCGTGCCACTTCAAAGCGCGTACGCACCGAAGAATTTTCCTTTTTCAGCCGACCCAAAGAAATATTCCCTCGCTATCATGTTGTACACATTGAGAAGCCCAACAAAACAGCCAGAACAGTGTCCCCGTTTATAGTATCGCGGTTCCTGACAGCCACATTAGGCGATGGCTATAAAGTTACAAAAATGGCTGGTGGCGACCTTCTTTTAGAACTCCGTGACAAAACACAATTTGACAAACTAAGAACCTTGCAACATTCGGCGACATTCCCATCAGCGTAACACCTCATCGATCCATGAACTCTGCACGTGGAGTTATTTCCGACACAGACCTCCTTGACCTGATGGAGGCTGAACTTCTCGAGGGCTGGAAAGAACAGAATGTGACCAATGTGAAGCAAATCGTCATCTGAAGGAATAATCAGGAAAACCCCACGAAACACTTGGTACTGACCTTTGCCACCAGTGAACTACCACAAACAATAGAAACTGGCTATACAAAGACACCAAACAGACCTTACATACCGAACCCCCGCCAATGTTACCAGTGTCAAAGGTTCGGCCATGGCTCTCAGAGCTGTCGTGGTTGGCCTGCTTGTGCCAAATGTGGTGCCCAAGGCCACGTCTCCGACAAATGTAATGAAACCCCACATTGTGTAAACTGTGACGGAGACCACACGTCATATTCACGTTCTTGTCCACAATGGGAAAAAGAAAAAGACATTATTACGCTGAATATTCGCGAAAATATCTCCTTCAAGGAAGCACGCCAAAGTTGTTCGGCTTTTCATGGCACAACTTACGCTGATGCGGCACGTTAGGGGGCAGCTTCGCATCACCCTCCGCCACTACCTAGGCCCACACAAAGTAAGCCATCGGGTGTGGTGGCCGCCCCCATGGTGGAAGCAGCCTAGCCTGCTCCACCTACCAAGCCAGAGACTCAGGCGACGCCAGGGTCGTCGGGTCGACTGACCACGTCTCACCAGGCGAGATCGCAAATATGCGACAGCAGCTCGCGTACGCGGGCGTCCAGTGCTTCACATGAGGCAATGGAGACAAACACGGTACCTCAGGTGCCGAAAATGCGGCGTGGCTCCCAAGAGCGCACTAAAAAAACAAGAAACCAATAACAGGGCCCGACTACGGCCCTGCTCCTTAAGTTAACACTTCCCACTTCATTTCCATACACACAGCACCACTTTCCATCAAATATAGAAACACAGGTTGTACATTAGAATGTCAGAGGCCTTCTCACAAACCTCGACGATGTCCAAGAACTTCTAAACATTCACTCACCAAAAGTGTTGTGTGTACAGGAAACACACTTAAAATCTAAACACCAACTTTTTACGCAGTTACATTATTTTCCGAAAGAACCGCGATGATGCCGTGGCATTTTCAACTACACAAACAAGTATTCCAGTCCTTGATAGATGAACTTCCCGAACCTTATCTTGTTCTAGAAGACTTTATAGCACATAACAGGCTATGGGGCGACTCTCGTTGTGACGCCCGAGGTCGACTGATTGAACAGTTTCTTCTCTCTTCAAGCGCGTGTCTCCTGAATTGAAAAGAACCAACCTATTATAACCTCTCTAACAATACCTACTCCTCAATAAACCTAAGCATAGTATCTCCATCGCTTGTGCCTCTACTTCACAGGAAGGTCATCACTGATCCCTATGGAAGTGACCATTTTCCCGTAGTTTTGAGCACACCTACATCAACTGAATGCCCGCCCCAGGTTCGGAAATGGCTATTAAGCAAAGCCAACTGGGAACAGTTTTATACCATCACTCATTTAAATTGGCGCGACATATGCACTTTAAGCATTGATGCGGCTGTCAACTACTTTACAGCGTTTCTGATTCATGCAGCAACAAAATGCATCCCGCAAACCAATGAACACCCTGGAAAACGACGTGTGCCATGGTGGAACTCAGAGTGCCGAAATGCGCGCAACTAGAAAAACAAAGCATGGAGGTTGCTTCGGAACTCGCCGACAGCCGAAAATCTTGACACATTTAAGAAAATGACGTCTCAGGCCAGGAGAACGCGTCGGCCGGCCAGAAGAGAAAGCTGGCACAAGTTTTTATCGGGGATTTATTCATATACCCAAGAGGCTAAAGTCTGGAGCATGGTTGGTAGAGTAGCAGGAAGACAAGTGCATTCACTCCCACTCGTAAACACACAGGATGACATTCTAGAAGATCAGGCGGCGAACTTCCTCGGTGCACACTTCGAGCAGGTGTCTAGCTCGTCACACTATACTGATGCCTTTCAAAGATATAAAGCAAAAATAGAAAAGCAGGAACTGGAATACGCGTGTGCAAAATACGAGGCATACAACCAACCTTTCAACTTAGCTGAGCTACAAACGTCGTTAAACTCCTGCCGTAATTCTGCCCCAGGCCACGACCATGTCATGTATGAAATGTTGAAAAACCTGCCGCTCGAAACGCGAAAAGCTTTACTCTCCCTATACAATGCTATCTGGCTTTCTGGCACCATCCCTACTTCCTGGAAAGAGGCCATTGTTATCCCTATTTTGAAACAGGGCAAGGACCCTTCCTCAGTTTCAAGTTATAGGCCAATTGCACTAACCAGCTGCCTTTGCAAACGTTTTGAGAAAATGATAAACCGCCGACCTTTATATTTCCTTGAAACACACAATCTGCTTGACCAATACCAATGAGGGTTTCGAGAGGGTAGATATACCACCGACCATCTGGTGCGTATCGAGGCACAAATCCGAGACGCTTTAGTCCACAAACAATACTTCCTCAGTGTTTCTCGATATCGAGAAGGCTTGTGGCACAACATGGCGTTTTGGCATATTAAGAGGCTTGTCTCATCTGGGTGTGCGCGGTAGAATGCTTTCCATAATCGAGAGTTACTTGCCCAATCGGACATTCCGTATGCGTGTGGGAAGTTTTCTCTCCCAAAAATTTGTTCAAGAAACGGTCGTACTGCAAGGCGGTGTACTAAGTTGTACACTTTTTATTATCAACGTGAATTCCTTGCACCTGTCCATCCCCCGCAATATGTTCTATGGTACATATGTCGATGACGTCCAGCTTGGCTTTAATTCATGCAACCAGGCAATGTGTGAACGGCAGGTTCAGCTAGGTTTAAACAAGGCCTCCAAATGGGCAGAAGAAAATGGATTCCGACTGAACCCACAAAAAAGCACATGTGTCTTGTTCTCCCGAAAGAGAGGTATGCACTCCGAACCTGACATTCAATTGAATGGTGAACGTCTGTCTGTTAATGCCGAGCATAAATTCTTAGGCCTAATTTTGGACCACAAGCTAAACTTCATACCGCAAATTAAGTATCTAAAAACAAATTGTATAGAAGCCATGAGTGTTCTGAAAGTGTTGTCACGTACTACGTGGGGTAGTGACAGGCAATGTCTCATGAGTTTGTATAGGAGCCTCATTCGCACACGCTTAGATTATGGGGCCGTTGTTTATCAGTGTGCGACTCAAAGTACTTTGAAGATGCTGGATCCTGTGCACGATTTGGGCATCTGCCTTTCTACGGGTGCTTTTCGCACCAGCAATGTAGAAAGCCTTTACGTTGAGTCAAATGAGTCGTCGCTTCATCTACAAAGAACTTACATGTCCTTTGTATATTTCCTTAAGGTGAAAGCAGACAACAAGCACCCCTTATACTTTCCTATTGATGATTTGTCGAGCTCCATTCTGCTTCAAAACAGGCCTTCGATGAGGCAGCCCTTCTCAGTTCGCCTAAAGGGTCTAGCTGAGGAAACTCGAGTGTCACTTCAACACAGTTTAATGGCTCCTGTAGCATACCCGCCACCGTGGCAGTGGCAGACTATAGGCTTGGATGTGTCTTTCGTAGAAGTTACAAAACATGCGCCTATTGCCCATATCCGAACATACTTCCAGGAACTTCAACACAAATACACACGTCCTGAGTTCTTTACAGATGCCTCCAAGTCTAACTCCTCTGTGTTCTACGCTGCTGTTGGCCCTTCCTTTTCAGATGCTGGTCCTCTACATCCAGGCATAAGTATCTTCACAGCGGAAGCTTACGCGATACTTGTGGCAGGTAAATACATCAAACAATTACAAATACAAAAAGCAGTAATTTATGCAGACTCCCTCAATGTGGTAACGGCTCTGCACAATCTTAAAAAACAAAAAAAAACTGTCCTCGTCTCACTTTACTCATTTTATGCTCACTCCACACACACAACCAACATGTTGTAGTGTGCTGGGTGCCAGGGCACCGTGAGATTCAAGGCAACGTGATGGCAGATCAGCTTGCTGCATCCGTCCACGAAAACACCACCACTACACTCATATCAATCCCGTCCCTTGATCTTGAGCCGTCTCTCGAACGAAAGCTCTGGGACAACTGGCAGAACAAGTGGGATAGACACATACAAAACAAACTTCACGTTAGCAAGCCACATCTTGGCCATTGGCCACCAGTATCAAAATCACGTCATACAGAGGTAACACTAACGAGGCTCTGGATGGGACACACATACACGACACACTCATATCTTTTGTCCGGTGGCGATACACCATTGTGTGACAGATGTGGTGAAGCACTACAGTTTTTCACATTTTAATTCAGTGCAAACAATTAGACACTCTAAGAAAACAACACTTTCTATTACCCTACCGACAACATATACCTTTACACCCTGCAATGTTCGTCGCTAGGGAACAACTGTTCACTCATAAATCGGTGCTAGCTTTTTTAAGCGATGTTCGCTTTTATCGCGTCATATACCCAGGCAATGCGTAGCGCGACCTCTAAAGAGAGGTTGCTGCTGCAGTGACTACATTGAAAAGCACTTGCTTTGCAGCCCTTGGACACAAGGGCGCTGATGAGGCACTTGTGCTAGTGCAAAATATTTTTGCACGTTTTTACTATCAAAACCATTTGTCACCAATGTTTACTATCCATATCACGCCACTGTCATGATTTCAATAATTATGTTTTTACCCGCATTATAGCGAGGAATTCTAAGGCCCCTATGCAGCCACGCAACTTATCATTGTCCAACTCTAGTCATTGAAATGGCGCTCTTTGGCCATCAATTGGCCCTTGCGCCTTAAAGCGCCACACATCATCATCATCATCATCATCGGTTGCAGGATGTTTCCCGCGACAGTTTACGCAGCGATCGAGGGTGTGCTGCTCACGATCCCGGGGCGTGCTTGATGCCTCAGCGCTGGTACCGTTCGTCTCGAGAGCAGGTGGCAGTTGCGTGCCCGAAACCGCCGCAACGAGAGCACTGCAGGGGCCGGGGCTGGCGGGGTCGAGCAGGCCGCCTTTGCTTGTAAGCAGTATATCTGGCGGGACGGTTGTCTCAGCGAAGGGGAAGGTGAGGCAGTTGCCTCAGCGTACACCGGGCACGATGGGCACTGGTAAAGCAATGTTGTCGGCGAGGTCCTCGAAGGGATCGTTAGGTCCACTCCAAAAACCATGCCAACACAGTTGTTCAGGTCGAGTTGTTTGGCTCGAACCTTGGTCTTGCAGATCGTCCCAGCCTAGAGCAGGGTGGTCAGATCGGCGGTAGGGTGAGTGTCGACAGCAACGAGGTTGCACCAGAAATCGACCCGCACTCGCTTTGTAGCTCGGAACCTCGAAAGGAAGGTGGTGATTGCATTCCTCGACGCAGCCAGGAAGTTGGCCTTCTTCCCCATCGGCCAAAAAATAATTGTAGCCGCATGGTCAGAAGAAGGAAGGTCGCGAAAGAAGTGGGGCAATCGGGGCGCGGTGATGTGCTTGAAGGCACGAACTGCGCACTGGGGGAAGGGGCTCCAATTGCTCAGCAATCGCGGTGTTGGAGAGGCAAGAGGAGGTGTTGCTGCTAGGAGAATAATTCTTGGAGGAAGCCCCGGCCGTGGCAGGAGGCGAGGAAGCTCCGGTCTGCGCCTTCACTTTGCTCGAAGCCGGGTGGCAGTGTGATGGCTGCTGAACTTCCGCGGCTAGGTTTCCTTGGAGCGTGGCAGCTTTGATTGTCAGGGCTTGGGTTCGGCTTCCCTGGCTCCTCCTCGGTGTAGCAGGTGCGACGTCGCCATTCACGAACGCGATCGGTTCTTCTAACCCTCGCAACGCCGGTGACGGCCGTGTTAGTTAAAATCACTAGCCTGTTTTGGTGAGCGAAGGCGCTTCGCTTTCCGTCATCCTCTCCATCGCAGATAAACGAGCTGAAAGAGCGTTCACTCAACGTGCACTTGAACGTTGGGAGCAATTGAGAGGATGAAGCGAGCGAGGTGACACGCGGCGAGCGCACTGCAGGCGAGGGATAGGGTGACGTCACTGTGCATGGTGAAAACTGATTGCTCTCGCTGCACAACCGTTCACTGGCCACTTTGCAAACACTGGGTCGCGCTTTCAGAATCCATTGAAGGGCGTCTCTACTTGACTTTGCCTTGATGAGCGTCAGCGTCAACTTCGCCGCCAGTGTAAACGTTAGCGCCTGATGCTTGGCATATAGACATAGTTCTCTTTAGCCCGGGAGATTTTCCGACTTTTTTCAAGTTAGTGTGAGCGCTATTGATCCGCTTCATCTTCAATCTCCACATACTCATCATCACCGCCCCGGTTTGGGTTGTAGGGCGTATAATCGTGGCACTAAGCACTGTTTTGCGCACAAAGCTGACTGCTGCAAAGAAAACCTTCTATGTTGCTACATTGACTGTTCTTATGAAGAATGATCCACAGTGGTTTTGGCTTCGTTTGTCACTAGATCGAAAGTCCTAGGGACGTTGTCGTTATTGATGAACTTATGACTGAATGCTCTCGTGTTTCAACTTGTTTTAAAGACTTTTTTCTAATCTATGTTTACTGATAGTTCTGCAGATGATTTTTCACCCTTTGCGCTACAATCCCCGCACAATGCAACAATGCCTGAGATAAAGGGAGGAGGCAATAGAAAGGAGAATGCAGGGAGGTTAACCAGAATCACATCCGGTTGGCTACCCTACACTGGGGGATTAGGAAAGGGAAAAGAAGGATAGAGGTGTCCTATAAGGGTATTGTAGCACCTTTACTAACTTTTGAAGATAAGAAATCTATAGGTGCTGATAGTATGCCAAATGCGTTTTTACGCAGATATTCAGAATGGTTAAACCGCTATCTTGTCATTATATTTAAGGCGTCACTACTACATAAACGAATCCCGGATTATTGACTAGTTGCAAAAGTTGTTCCAGTACACAAATTATGTGGAAAGCAGGACATAGAAAACCCATTTCATTGACCTGTGTGTGCTGCAAGCTTCTTGAGCACATATCAAAATCAATCTATGGTCTTGAAAACAACAGGGAGTTTGTTTTTTCTAATCAGCACGGCTTTCGACGGAACGCATCCACTGTTACACAGTCGGTAGAAACAACTATTGACTTTTCGACAGCACTGAATAGCAAAAAACAGGTTGACGCTATACCTTCAGATTTTTCGAAGGCTTTTGACCAGGTTGTGCACACCAAGTTAATAAATAAGCTAATGGGAATGAATATAAATTATGAAGTTGTAGCGTGGATCCGCTCATACTTTACAGGTAAGGCACAAAACGTCAATATAAACGGTAACAAATCGTGAGTGAGTGCGTGCGTGCGTGAGTGAGTGAACAAACTTTATTTAAACCAGTGGATTGAGGCGTGGGCATAAGCCGCGCCAGAGACTGTGGAGGGACCCTGTCTCTCATTCGCCTCCCGTGCTCACTGGATGGCCCATATTTGATCGGCCCGATCTGAACTGATAAGCACGGCTCTCCACCGCACCCCAAGCTGTTTGGGGAAACTGCATTGGCATCCTGTATCTGTGCGCATTCTCATAAAATATGTTCCAGGGTGGCGTGTCTCATGCTACGTAGCTGACACGAGTCATCTGAGTATAGTTCGGGGTAGATGCGATTCAGGTGCTCCGGGTTGGGAAATGCTCCGGTTTGAAGTCACCTCTAGTGAACCTCCTGAGATCAGTCTAACATGGAGATAGATGGTGGAAATCTGCGCCTCGACTTTTGGTAGAATAGATAACGGCGCATAACTTGAACATTCTGTCCCTCTCCCAGCGCTCCTCATCTCCCGGTACCTTACGGTAAGCTCGATCGCGAGTGCGGTGAGACCTTGCGCGACGTGTTGAGCTTCCACGTTGAAGTTGGGAACGGGTGACTCACATGGGGTGTGGGCTGGGAACCATATAATATACCTTTCTTCGAACTCCTCGGATGATATGAGCTTTGCCTTGCGGAGGAGTATCTTAGTTGCCTCGGGAGATATTCTTCCTTTGGGTAGTTACTGGTGGCCGACAGCGAGTCGCTCATGACATATCAACATTTTGGGTAAACTATGGCCACACCTTCAGCAATATTTGAGTTATCAGACCGTATGGAGCACGCGCTAGCGGTTGGTGTTTATTACTGCCGCAACGTAGGATTTGTGACTTGGGTTCTCCGCTGCATCTACAAAAAACGCCTCCTTGTCTCTGCCGTAGGCCTTAGGTAGAGTTTTAGCTCGGCTTTCTCGTCCTGCCGCAGTGGTCTAGTGGCTAAGGTACTCGGCTGCTGACCCGCAGGTCGCGGGATCAAATGCCGACTGCGGCGGCTGCATTTCCGATGGAGGCGGAAATGATGTAGGCCCATGTGCTCAGATTTGGGTGCACGTTAAAAAACCCCAGGTGGTCGAAATTTCCGTAGCTCTCCACTACGGCGTCTCTCATAATCATATCGACGTTAAATCCTATGACTCAATCAATCAATCAATCAGCTCAGCTTTCTCTTCTGCCTTGATTAAGTTCGGGGTGCATTTCCTTAAGCAGATTAGGGACCTGGATCTTTTCCCTGATCACCTTTAGAACCGACACTTTACTTCGTTAACTTGTTGAGGATACTCCGTCCTGTGCGCGTGCTAGCTAGTTTCTCCAACTGGGCAATCTGTTGAGCTTCTGTCAGCTCCCCTAAAGTGTTGTGTAAACCCAGTCGAAACAGTTTCTCAGTGCTGGTGCTATCTGGAAGGCATAAAGCTTGTTTGTACGCTTTTGTACGAGTGCATTGATCTTGAGCTTTTGTATGTGCTAAACATAACTTCAGGCGTACCACAGGTATTCATTTTAAAACCACTGCTTTTTTATTTACATAAATGATATTGCTCATGAACAGTGACGACATAACTGTCAGGTTCTTCGCAGATTATTCGTCAGGCTTTTCGCCGGGAATATCGCGAAATCAATGACCAGAATGATCAAGCGCCACTTAAGCAAGCACTTAGAGCTGTAGAAGAATGGGCCACTAAGTGGAAAATGAAAAATCAATGAATCCAAATGCCTTTTGGTCAGAGTTACTTACAGAAAATAACATGTAATAAAATGTCATTATGAGATGAATTCCACAACTCCATACGAGGCTGTCTCTATAAAATACCTAGCCTTAACAATTTCAAATGACTTAAGTTGGAAACCACAAGTGAACATCGTTTTGCCACCTCAGAAAAAAAAATTATGGTTTCTTCACCGCAAACTAAAGCTAGTAACACCATCCGTTAAGCTGCTTGGATATTTGACTTACGTAAGGCCAACGTTCGAACACGCTAGTGCAGTGTGGGATCCCTTCCAGTCGGGGTTAATAAGCGGAATTGGAAAAATACAGAGAAAAGGCGCAAGGCTAATTTTATTGCGTTATTTTCGAAATGACTCCGTTTCTAAAATGGTTCGGTTGTTCAAAATTCCTATGCTGGCTCAACGCTAGAAAACTGGTCCACCTAAATTTTTTTTCTTATGAAGAGGACACCTCAATATTGAAACTAAATCTTATCTTGCTCCCAGGCCACCAAGCAATGTAATATCATGCAATCAATTCGTGTTTCTGGTTCCTAAAGTCAATCTTGATGAGTAAGCTTATTTTTTTTCTACGAACTATAAAAGAGTGAAATCAGTTGCCAGTACCGGTACTGAATCCGAAGAGCATAGAAAGCTTTGAATAGTGCATTAAAAATATGTCGTAAACATTGAGTAGCGCTATAGTATTGTACATACATTGTCATGCTCGAAAATACATCGTGTAGTTACTTCATAATTCATACTATACGACCATCACAATATATGTATGTGCGTTTTTATACACAGCGTATTTACAATATTTTTCTTTGCTCAGAATAAAAGAGCATTTTTTAGTTTTGTTTTCATTATAATACATTCTACTTGTTCTTGCTTTATGTTGACAATTACTGTACCCACCCTGTTACGGCCATGATGATCTACAATAATTGTAAATAATAAAAAAAAGAAGATGATGAATGATTTGATATGTGCGGTTTAACGCCCCAAAGCCACCATGCCACTATTAGAGATGCCGTAGTGGAGGGCTCCGGAAATTCCGACCCCCTGAGGTTCTTTAACGTGCACCCAAATCTGAGCACACGGGCTTCCTGCATTTTCGCCTCCATCAAAAAGGCAGCCGCCGACCCGGGATTTGATCCTGGGACCTGCGGGGTAGCAGCTGAGTACCTTAGCCGCTAAACCAACGTGGTGGGGTGACAATAAAGAAGAGTCGTGAGGGTCTTGGGCGTTGTTTTACAATATACGTATGTGTTCTAAGGAATGAGAGCAAGAGACAATACCCGTAAGCTGGGCCGGCTGTTTGTTTGTTTGCTTGTTTGTTTGTTTGTAGCCTCGAATCTATGGCTCATATCCACTCTGGGGGATCGGCCTAGAGAACATATAGTCTCATATAGACGATGACTGCACTATTGCTTACAAAAAAAGGGAAGAAAAGCGGTAGAATTAAGGTATTTATTTATTTATTTATTTATTTATTCAAAATACCTTACAGACCCAACAGGGCATTGTGTAAGGGGAGAATAAAAGAATTACATACACGAATTCGTACAATTTCCATACAAACACTAACATGAACTAATTGTCAATTATTATACAAGTCCTAACAGGAATAACAATGAGAAAATATTGATTGATTGATTGATTTGTGGGGTTTAACGTCCCAAAACCACCATATGATTATGAGAGACGCCGTAGTGGTGGGCTCCGGAAATTTCGACCACCTGGGGTTCTTTAACGTGCACCCAAATCTGAGTACACGGGCCTACAACATTTCCGCCTCCATCGGAAATGCAGCCGCCGCAGCCGGGATTTGAACCCGCGACCTGCGGGTCAGCAGCCGAGTACCTTAGCCACTAGACCACTGCGGCGGGGCGAGAAAATATTGATAATAATTTTAATAGAAATAGAACGGCAATGAACATCAGATGAGTATACGCGTGAGATAATGACGTAAAACAAGTTGAAAAAACAAGCACAAATTGTGGAAAGACTTTCCATTATTAAAAATGAAACATCACTGAATAAAACACAACAGAACTGAATGGCTTGTTAGTATTCAAACCATCGAACAAAATAAGAATAAAGTAAGAGAAAAAAAACGAGATACTAGTAGTGAATAAACGCGTAGGTGCCGATTTCGATATGAATAAAACGAGCAGTTAATCCTGGAATTGGGTGAGTAGAAGGTGCCGGAATTTTTCCCGATTGGGTTCAGCTACGATTTCATCTGTAAGGCTGTGCCACATGCGGATGACACGGGGGAGTGCAGATGAGTTAAAAATGTATGTTTTGCCGTATATGCGCGTGAATGAACGATGATTATTCAGTCTCTTTTGATGTGAATGCAGATGTTTGCAATGTCATATATAATGGCCTTGTTTCATGTACGTATTTATGAAATAATGAAAGGAGGTTTAGATCCCGTCGGCTGCACAAAAAGGAAAGTGATAAGTTTTTTTTTCCATTTGTGTTATGCTTGCGCTATGATCGTAGTTTTGTGAGATGAATCTAGCGGCTCTATTCTGGATCGATTTCAGCATGTTAGTTAAATAGCTGTAATGAGGGGACCAAACTGCAGGAGCGAATTCTAGCTGAGGGCGAACGAATGTTATGTAAGCTAAAGCACGTATATTTGTGGGCGTCTTACGTAGATTGCGGCGTATATAGCCTAATGATCGTGAGGCGCCACTGCAGATGTTGGTAATGTGGGTAGTCCAAGAAAGGTTAGATGTGAAGGTTACACCTAAATATTTAAAAGAGTCAACACTAGATACGGGATTTCCATTAATAAAGTAAGAAAACTCGGAGTTAGAATGTTTGCAAGAGAAGGACATTGCTTTACATTTACTTGAATTAAGGGACATTAGTCAACTATTACACCAATTGCTGATGAGGTCGAGGTCATTTTGGATTGTTATGTGATCACAAGTACTAGTTATTGCTCGGTAAATTATACAGTCGTTAGCAAAAATGTGCACTTGTGAGAATAAATTACTTGGTAAGTCATTAATATAAATAAGAAAAAGCAGTGGACCGAGGACACTCCCTTGCGGCACACCAGAACAAACGTATGAAAGTGGGGATGAAAAATCATTTACAATGGTGAATTTCTGCCGCTTAGTAAGAAAGTTCCGTATCTACGACAGAGTTGATGAATCTATACACAAAGAAGAAAGTTTAGAGATTAGGCGGCAGTGAGCAACACGATCGAACACGAATGAAAGCCTCGCAGATTACTGCGTCTGCACCCAGGTGAATGATATAGCGCATTACAGGCGAAGTTGTGGGGTCTCGAAATGGAGAACGCCACACTCTTAGAGTGAACGGACACAGTAGATGTGGTCGTTCACTCTAAGAACTCTGTGTCATTTACTTCATTCACTCTGTGTCATTTACTTATGTCGTCCGTTCGCGTCGCGTAATACCGAATTCGGTGCATGTGAAGCTAGCGAAACGGCCGTGAGTGCATCATGAGCGTAGCGTGTAGTAATGTTGTTACATGACACACATCTCATGTTTACCATGCCTGCACCAATATCACACCTTTGTCATCCATTCGCGTACTGTAATACCAAATTAGGTCTATGTGACGCTAGCGAAACGGCCGCGAGCGCATCATGAGCGTGGCATGTAGTCAAGTTGTTACATGACACGCATCTCATGAGTTTCATGGTAGGGTCTGTCACTTGTGTTCGCTATGCCATCAGGCCATACCATACCAGTTTTGCAACATGACATGTCAAGGAAACCACCGCAAGAGCTGCAGGACCATGAAATGTAAATCATGACATTCGTGACACACATGTCATGATTTTCACGTTATGACTAGTCAAATATGTTCTTCACACAGTCATGTTATGTCTTGCCAATTTAGTATCGATACCATTATCGAAACGGCCAGGAGAGCGAAAAGTCGTAGGTGGCTAGATAGATAGATAGATAGATAGATAGATAGATAGATAGATAGATAGATAGATAGATAGATAGATAGATAGATAGATAGATAGATAGATAGATAGATAGATAGATAGATAGATAGATAGATAGATAGACAGACAGACAGACAGACAGACAGACAGACAGACAGACAGACAGACAGACAGACAGACAGACAGACAGACAGACAGATAGATAGATAGATAGATAGATAGATAGATAGATAGATAGATAGATAGATAGATAGATAGATAGATAGATAGATAGATAGATAGATAGATAGATAGATAGACAGATAGATAGATAGATAGATAGATAGATAGATAGATAGATAGATAGATAGATAGATAGATAGATAGATAGATAGATAGATAGATAGATAGATAGATAGATAGATAGATAGATAGATAGATAGATAGATAGATAGATAGATAGATAGATAGATAGATAGATAGATAGATAGATAGATAGATAGATAGATAGATAGATAGATAGATAGATAGATAGATAGATACGCTCAAAGTCGCAAAAGTTCGCTAAGAAATGCTTCGCATTTAAAACCTGTCGTGGTGTTCCGGAAGGGTTTGACACTGGGAGATTTTGGGAAGGAATCTCGGCCGCGGGCGTTTTCAGTCGGCTCGGCGACGGGAAATATGCGCCAGCAATTGTCGTACTTGTACCCACCGGAACAGATCTCGCTGGATTCGATCACTATATTAATTTACACTAGGCAGAGGTTTGTTTTAACGGTAAAAGCTATACACACTTCCAGTGTGATAGGCCCCGTTCAAGCATATCACATTGTGACTCTTCGAACGTGTGCTATAAGGTATAGTCAAACCAGAGACAAGCATTTCTGTTGAACCTTCGCACGTTCTGCTAACATTTAAACACACACACACACGCCCGTGCGCGACAGAATATTCAGCTCATCCAACGAACTTAAATGAAGCTGCTCAAGCACCCAGTCATCGACTGCAACACTCGAGACATGCGGGCCATTCTCGACCTCGACTTAGAGAAAGCCTTCGACAATGTTACTCACTCTTTCGTGTTGCGATCGATTGCTGAGCTCGGCCTTGGAGTCAGATTCTACGAATATGTCAAATCGTCCTTGACCCGGAGGAGAGCCACCCTCAGTGTAGGAGACCTTGTATCCGAGGAGATCGAGCTGGGATCACGCGGCACGCCACAAGGGTCAGTGATATCGCCCACCCTGTTCAACCTTGTCATGGTCGGGTTGTCCAAGAGGCTCTGATGTTTCGAAGGCATTAACCGCACAATTTACGCGGACGATATTACCATTTGGTGCACAGGTGGCAGTGACGGGCAAGTCGAGTGCTCCCCGCAGGAGGCCATAGACACCACGGAAGATTACCTTCGTCCCACAGGCCTGAGGTGTTCCCCAGGCAAGTCCGAGCTCCTCCCCTACCAACCCACTAGGCGAGGGCCCAAGCCGAAAAACTGGCAGCCAATCTCGAAGAGTGATATCAAGCTCTACACCGTAGATGGCAGCGCAATACCCAGAGTCGACTCCATTCGGGTCCTCAGCATGGCCATAGAGTCCAATGGTTCCAACGGCAAGACTATACTCAAGCTCGCCGCCAAGACGGATAACGTGGTTCGGCTGGTTCGGCGGGTGGCCAACAGCTACCAAGGCCTCAAGGAAGACAGCCTAATCCTCCTGGTCAATGTCTTTGTGCTCTGCCACTTTTCATATGTCGTGACCATGCACAATTGACAGCGTGCAGAGCGTAACAAGATCAACGTCTTGCTAAGAAAGATTACCAAACGGGCCCTCTGTATCCCGATCAGGACGCACACCGAACGCCTGATCCAGCTCGGAGTACACAATACGTTGGAGGAGATTGCCGAAGCGCAGGAGCGGGCCCAGCTCGCGCGCCTTTCGAGCTCCCAGACCGGCAGACATACACTCCGAGAGCTCGGTCACTCTCCGACTGAAGTGGACGAGATGAGACAGGTGCCCCGTGAGATTCGCGACCTCATCACCGTGGCACCGATACCGAGGAATGTCCATCCCGAGCACAATCGTGGTAGGCGACGGGCTAGAGCTGCCACTCTTCTCAAGCAGATTCACAGTGAGGAGCACGGCGTCAGCTTTGTCAACGCAGCAGCGTTCCGTGGGAGCCACGCCTTCTCCGCAGTCGTCGTCGACTCCAAACAGCAAATCACCAACTGTGCATCGGTTCACACTTTGCCGAGCAAGTGGCCATCGCCCTGGCCATCCTGGAAGGTGAAAGGGAGGTCATCTATAGTGATGCTAGGTCAGCTATACGCGCTTTCGAGCGCGGTGTAATCTCCGAGAAAGCCCTGCGCGTGCTCCAGAGTGGTGGCCGCGACGGCATCAAGCACCACGTACTGATCTGGTTTCCTGCACATGTTGGACAGGTCCAAGGCGCTCCCCCCAACCTCAACGAGTCTGCCCACGAGGCCGCACGCGCGCTAACCGACCGCGCCGGTTTCGGGCAACGATTCGGGGCCAACGGGGTTGCGGAAAACAGGGACGCGCCTGCCACGTACAACGAAATAACAAAACATTTTTACCTCGCGCGGAGACTATATCCACTCCCTCATCCAAATCTTAATAGGCCACAGGCTCTTACGCTCAGACTACTGCAGACCGACACGTACCCTAACCTGAGATCCCTTCACGCTATTTATCCTGACGTGTTCCCCAATGACGCTTGCCCCGCATGTGGGGATGTATCCACGCTGGCGCACATGCTCTGGGAGTGTAAGGCAATGTACACTAACCCCGACACTACATCGGTCAGGTGGGAGGTGGCCCTATGCAGCTCCCTCCTGGCCGACCAACTTTGGGCCGTCCAGCAGGCCCGCGGAGCGGCCGATAGGCTTGGCCTAACGGTCCCGACGTGGGAGTCGCCCGCTGCACGCTGACGCGCGCCTTGCAGGACCTCAATAAAGTTTCGCAACCAACCAACCAACCAATCCAATTAACTTCGCTTGTATGCGAGTGTACATTATTTTCATACATAGTTTTACTATGCCTTAACTGCTAAAGGCACTGCGAAGTGTTGTCTAAGGTGCAAACTTGCAAGTTATATTCACCATGTCGCCCACAGAATATTAATTACAGTGTCCATGATAGAGACCACTTTTTTTCCTGTTTAACTCATATTGTGCTTGCGCTGATCACTTCTCCTTTTCAGCGATTGACTCACCTTTGAGCGCTTCTAGAAAATTTATCGAGTATAGAGCAGCAATCTTGTGGCAGTTACACTATTATTGTGGCTTCTGAAAATTTTGAGCGCGTTCTATTGACGTGAATGGAGAGGGGACCAAGCTTGCACCAATAACTTAGTGAGTCGCCTTGCCTTCACTTTCTTTTCCAAAAAAAGCACACATGCCTTGCTTCCTCCTGATATTTGGAATACACCAGCAACCAAGAAAAGATTTCCTGCTGATGAAGTTGGAACTGCAGTTTGCGCTTACTAACTGAGGGAAAGCTGTAGTTAGTGCCTTGTTTCCATGTCGTCATTAGCAAACGTTGTCTAGACTCGTCTTACTGCAACTTCTTGTGTTTTGGTCCGTTAAACACGTAAGAACCAAGGTCGTCAGGAATCACGGTTTCCGTGCGTGCAGCATGCTCTGATCGGTTTGCAGAAGTTTTTGCAGCACATGAGTTGTATTCAGGCAGTGCAGAATTACAGCTGTAAACCGTTTTTTTTTTCAGCTGATGTAGTTTTCCCACCAGTTGTCGTGTGTGCACTTGCAGTTTGCCTTTCGAGAAATTATCATCAAGCGTTACCTTACGGCGCGGCTAGAGTGTACTCAATCGCGGCTATCGAGTCTCATAGAGGGACGCTGATTTACACAAAACACAAATTATACCTAGCAATGCGTGCAGAGGACGTATTTGAAGTGGGTGACTTCGCATTGATTGATTGATATGACGGGTTTAACGTCCTAAAATCACCATATGATTATGAGACGTCGTAGCGGAGTGCTCCGAAAGTTTCGACCACCAGGGGTTTTTTAACATGTACCCAAATTTGAGCACACAGGCCTACAAAACTTCCACCTCCATCCGAAATGCAGCCGCCGTAGCAGGGATTCAATACCGCGACCTGCGGGTCAGCAGTCGAGTACTATAGCCACTAGATCACCGCTGCGGGGCGGTAACTTCGCATTGCTAGGAAGTCATGCGCTCAGCAAAGTTTGGGCAGTGACACCGACGGTACATGTCGGCTGGTAAAGTTCCACCTTAAACACTAGCGCTCGCTTCTCCCCTGGGCGAAAGATTCGCAGCTGTACATTTCCTCCGCTTCCTTTCAGGTGCCCGTGAGGTCGCGCTCACAGTAACTCTGCGCACGAAACGTCTCGCGTTTGTGATTGCGCCCATAGAAAAGGCTGGTAGTTTGTGTTTCGTTGTGATCCCACATCACAAACGTGAATTAACGCGTAGGAGTTGATGCCACAGTGAAATTCTAGTGACTCGCATCATAATTCCCGTAAACAGTCAACCAACAGGCACGGATGGTGCACAGTAAAGCGTAAGTAAACTCGTGTTGCATTCGCTGGCAGCTCTGGTAGGAGTTCACGCGTTCAGAGAAATTGATTATGGTGTACTATGCTCTCAATAAGACCGGGGTTCATTCCTTCATCACTAGTGAAGTTAACACGCGAAACTTTGTGTGGTACGAGGCTGCTCCTGTTCGCGTCGGCGTAAATTCTGCAAACATGAATGTACAATCTAGTTAAATCAGTGTATACATAGCATATCGTATGGCATATCGACGCTGCGCGGTCAAAAATTCTGTACGTTTCTCAATCTGTGGACGTAAAAAGAAAGGACGACTGCACGCTTGCAAACAATGGACGAGACCTTGCCGCAACGCTGTAATTTCAGGAACAAAGCAATGAAAGCTACAAAATAGAAAAACAGAACATTACGTATTCTTGCGCGTATTTAGGTTTTCTAGCACACGCAGTGAACAGCTATTCTTATGTGAGTAGGTATACAGTCTGATCCCAGGTGCATATTCAATTGAGACTAAGTGAACATTTTTCAACAATTACCTTGCCCTCGCAGATTGCCCGATAAAACCTCGGGGCTTGGAGTACTTCATTCATATCAAAAGTCACAGTGCAACTGTAATGTCAACAATGGTTGCGATGAGGTCTGCCTGAAAAATAACGCGTTCGAAATCATCCAACGTGCAGCATAATTTGCAAAAAAAAAACAACAAAAAAACTTAAGGCCTATCGCAAGCATGTGTGAATGCGTGCATTAAACTAAAAAAATGACTAAGCGCTATCACTGCGTCAAGGCTGCTTGACATATGGAGCTGAACATCAAAATCATTCTAATATGCATGCAGTCACTCTCATTCCACGTTGTGAGAGGACCCGTCCTTGACTTGGGAAACGCACTTCGCCCTGTCGAGGAACACGCCATCACGCTTAACAGATATGAACGATTAACGATGCCTTCTCCGTTCAGGCGGGTCGTCGCAATGATGCGTGCGTTTTCGGTCACACGGAGCACGGACAAGCTGTCCTACGCAAGATGGGATGGCAGATCTAGCCAGTACCCATCAAGGCGGCCCTTCCAGAGGACTGGAAGACAACAATTCAAATGAAATCCCTTCCCCGGAACATGACGCCGGGCAAGGACGACGAGAGGCGCACCGCGCAGGCCAAAGCCATGGCCCGGAAGCTGGAAGAGAACCCCAGGGTGATGTACGCGGACGCCTCACTCCGAAAACACAGTGACCATGTTGCGGTAGTGGTTACTTCCATTGACAGGCTAATCGTCAGCGCGTCCCTGAGGACAAAAGACCCTGCAATTGCCGAGGAAGTGGCTGTGGCACTCGTACTAACACAGCCGAGCGTGGACACAGTGGTCACCGATTCGGAGACAGCCTATGGAAGCTTCCGCAGGGGAGTAATCTCATCCGTGGCATGAGCCATTCTATCCAAATGCAAGCATCCGGGAAGAGCCGTAGAGCTCGTGTGGGTCCCGGCTCACTCGCAGGTAGCAGGCAACACCATTGCCGACTATCACGCCCGAGAAATGTCAATCCGGGCCGAGCATGAGCCGGAAGAGCTACCACACCCGGTTACCAGCTTTCGGGACATTACCCAGATGTACCGAGAGGGAAGGTGCAGACTCCCAGAACCGCAACCCGACTTGACCAGGACACAACAGACCCGCCTGCGTCGAGCGCAGGCGGGATCGCTTGCGCATCCCGTACTGCTGAACCACACGTAACCCGCGGAATACGACACGCTCTGTCCGTTTTGTAACATAGAAAATGGCACCCTGCCACGTATCTTGGCAGAGTGCACAGAACTTAAGAGCCCCCCACCATCCCTTCCCCCCGACACCCCGAATCCTCAACCCCTTGAGCGATGGGAGACCTTGTTATCCAGCCCCGCCCTACCGACTCAGCGTGCACTGACGGACAGGGGCCGGGAGCTGCTGAATACATACGGGTCCCGCAACTAGGGAACCGCCCCGTCTGGTGCCTGCGCGCACTACCAACAATGTTGGGCACAATAAATGTTGATTCATTATCATAGGTTTTCGGAGACTAGTCCATTCAATGGTGCGACGAGAGGTCACTGCTTCAAACGACCCCACTGTACCGGTTGTTCACTGTGTTTTTACTGCTATTACTTTTGCTTGCTCTCCTCGAAAGCACATACGCATGAAGAGGAGGGAGGAAGGGGTCTCATAAATGTACGTACACAATCTACTCAAAGTACCACTGATAGTCACGCCAGAAAGAAAAGCTCATGCCTTTGCCCCCCCCCCCCCTCCCCCGAAAAAAATTCTGGCTACGCACCTGATGACGCGCAATAAGCTTCTGCGTGAAATCAAGGGGGCAGCCTTTTCGAATTAGAATAAAAAAAGATAGCCGCTTTGTTACATTCCGTATGTCGTACAGATTAAAGTCAGTGGCATCTAAGTTTAGAATAAACGTAGGGTTTTTGAGCAACACGGAGCTATGCCAGGCAGACCTTCTGAGCAATGCAGTATGAAACATGCCCTCCCTTGCATGCAAAATTTTGCGTATTCCATTTTGATTGATTGGTATGTGGGGTTTAACGTCCCAAAACCACCATATGATTATGAGAGACGCCGTAGTGGAGGGCTCCGGAAATTTCGACCACCTGGGGTTTTTTAACATGCACCCGCACCCAAATCTGAGCACACGGGCTACAACATTTCCGCATCCATAGCGTATTCCATTTTCGTGCGTTCGTCAGTAAAAACGGGCACTAATTTGGCTGGTAGAACTCCGCAGTTCTTTGAGAGGCTTTTCGCATGCACATTTGTCTATGCCTTGTGGCGATTGTGAATGCCACCCACTTTTTAAAAAACAAAAACAGACGTGCTCTCAAGTATCCTGGCAAGCTAAAGAAAGATTATAGAGGCGTTTTTTATAAATAAAAAAGAATCTCAGTGTGCCAACCACTGCCAGGCATCCCTTGCCTTACTGGATAACGAAGTTTCCATGTTAGATAGTGACTAAGGACCATTTGTGATTACATGCTTGGTATATTGGTGGCGTTTCTGTGTTTTGGCAAGATTGCGTTCACGTGACAAAGCTTTGGTACGCTATGTACAATTTTGATAGAATGAAAATTAAGGTCGGCTCAGTCACGAGGTGCTGTTCATATGTTACATATGTTCTTGTTTTGCACTAAAAATTCAGTAAAACGCCAGTGCTGCAATGGTCCATTTCTAGTCTGTCTGGGTGTTTCGCGCTATAAACCCCCAACTTCATCAACTAGCCCAGTATCTCCTCTTGCTCGATAGTAAACGTCACGACCACGTGATTTGATTACCATAAAGCTTTACTATGTGCTTATGTAAAGTGAAGTAAATCATCACAATATTTGTCTCCCACGTTGAAGCCAAGGACACCTGAAATAATGCCTAGCTCCCCCGCCGATTTCAATTATAGGGCAACCCCTGCGTGTATGTGGGCTGCAAAATTCTGTCGGTCCCCGCAGGTGTACCTAAAAGCGGGCAAATCGTGTAATCGCGTTCGTCATGTTATACGAATCCAAGTGCGCCGCCCGCTTTCCGTGTCCCTTCGTTCGATCAACGATTACTCGCACGAGCTAAAAATAGACCGCTCTTTTTCTTTGATGCCCCGATGTCTGTGGGAAGGATACCGAAAAGAAACTAGAATTAGGCCAAATGACACGCTGCACCGCGCTCATCCTCCAGGCGCCTATCTCGCCCCAATCGGAGAGGATTCAGTTTTGAGACCAACTCATTCAACCTTATAATTACAAGAGTGCGTTTTTGTTGTTATCTGCTGTGCCGTGCGCGGAAGGCGCAAAGAATATACAAGACGTCCCTGGCGTTGTTCCAGTACAGAAGCAAACAAAACGCACACCACTGCGACGAGGACCGGCGGCGCTAGCGAAACCTGTTTCGGCCTTTGCAGCTCGTTCGCCCGTCTCCGCGCCACCGTCGCGCCAGCTGCACAGTACCAGCACGAGAGGCCGCCACCGAAACAGCAGTGCTCCCTGTTCCTGCCTAGGACACAACCTCGACAGAAACGTTGTTGCTCCGTCAAAGCAAGCGGGGCGTCAATGAGTTCAACGTCGCTCTGTTAGAAACTATTCTGGTGTTAACGAATCAGTGCCGTCAAAGCAGAGGCCTCATCGACTGATAGCGCGCGCTCTGCTTTTTATCGGCGTGAAAGCAACGCACGGGGAGGAGTGGCGGATATCGCCGGAGACCATCGAGCGGCGGCCGCTGTGTTGTGAGTGCGTGTGTGGGAGTGCCTCTACGCCGGACCCTTCGGAGTGCCTCTGCTGCAGCAGCGACTGTGTTTACCGCTGAAGCTTACGGCGAACATGAGCCTCAAATTGTTGTGCAGCTTGTGGAGGATGCCGTCAAAGTGGCTAATATTCTGCCTGGTCATCTCGTCGCTGTCGGGTGAGTGGGCTTGGAGACGGACGCCTCCCCGGAGCGTGCGCACTGGGGAGCTGCTGGAGCTGAACACGGCGGTTAGGCCTAGTGTGTTTGGGCCGTTGCTTCGCGCATCTTTGGGACGGTGGCTGTCAAAGCTTTGTTCAGCGGCGCGCCTCTGATTTGTAGCGTTCGAATCGCCCGCAGTTCGGCTTGACAACTTGTATGCGTCTCTAACGCCAGCTGTTCTTGCGATCTGCTCTGAGCGGGCAGTACGAAGAGGCAAGGAATACGCCGTGCAAACTATGCGTACTTTCTTGAGATTCTCAGGTTTTCCCAGAATAGTATTTTCCACTGTGCCCGAGCCTTTAGCATTTCGTTGTATTTAATTTCTTGGCAGTTGTAGGAGCACCTTTTTGGGCGCGATCTATTCGTAGTGGTGAAATTTAGCATCGGATGCGCCTAATTAGCAGAACGGCCAGTCTGCTAAAACAAATGACTTTTGTTGCTGTTGTTTCTTGCCTTGTTCAGCCGGGACCATGCGGTTACACACACACACACACACACACACACACACACACACACATATATATATATATATATATATATATTCATTCATCTTATATCGTGCGTGCTCCTCACTGGTCGGTGTGGCTTTTGTTTAGTCGCGCGCTTGTTTAGTACCGTGCGCTAACTGTGGTTGCACCGTGGGTGTGTCTATTCTCCCGGCAACCGGGATAATTGTTCAAAAAAGTTTCTCCCGGCAGTCGCCTTCCATTGGCTCTCGCATGTCACGTGACTAACTGCCGGAAAAAATTTTTTGTAATATTTTCCCGGTAACCGGGAGAATTATTGAAAAAAATTTCTCCCGGCAGTTAGTCACCTGACATGTGAGAGCCAATGGTAGGTGACTGCCGGGACAAATTTTTTTGAACAATTATCCCGGTTGCCGGGAGAATTATTCAAAGAAATTTCACCCGGCAGTCTCCTCCCATTGGCTCTCGTATGTCAGGTGAGTAACTGCCGCGACTAATCTCCTGGCAGTTCTCCCGGCAGCGTAAAATTTGTCAGCATTCTAACGGCAGCCGAACATGCACTCCCTATACACTCTTAAAAAAAGTGAGTAAAAAAGGTAGCGTCTGCAAGCAAATAAGTAGTAACTGCAAAGTTTACTACTTTTCTTGAAGCATTACCAACCTTTTGCAACCTGTTTACTACGTACGCTAGTAAATAGTTACTAGCTGCAACCGTTACAAACTGTTTACTACCTGCATTAGTAGCCAGTAATTGGAATGAAATAGGTAGTAACTGATATTGTTTCTAAATTTTTGCAATCTGGCCATGAACTATGCAAATTAAAATAATAAGTAACTCATATTGTATCATATACAAGACGAATCATCTCAACGTTTCATCTTTAAACGGATTGATATGTGGGGTTTAACGTCCCAAAACCACCATATTTATGAGAGACGCCGTAGTGGACAGCTCCGGAAATTTCGACCACCTGGGGTTCTTTACCATGCACCCAAATCTGAGCACACAGCCCTACATTTCCGCCTTCATCGGAAATGCAGCCGCCACAGCCGGAGTACGAACCCGCGACCTGAGCGTTATCGCTGGTGGCCGCATTTATTCGAGCAGTGAAACTTAACTGTTGCATTTGCGCACTCAAGCCCAACAGTTGATCTCGAAATAATCTGGACTGCTCCCGGGAATTCTCTCGGCGCTTGTGCAAGGCAGTAATTACACGTGCAGTGGGCTGGTAACATAAAAAAAAATAAAAGGTCACTTGCATGATGCATTAGATAAAAAAAAAAGTTGCGCAATAGAGATATCTAAGCATCATTCAGCTATTATCACAATGAGGAGGTTCAAGTTAAAGACCCATAAGCAAGTGCTGCACGCATTGTAATACACAATTCAGAAACTATTATACAATCTCAGAAACTATTACTTTCTAACAGCGGATATATTGGCACAGTGAACCATTAAATTGCACTGAGACTGTGTTAATGAGTCGGTACCTAGTTTCGGCTGCTGTAGATATAACTTTCACTTTTATATAAAATAGAAACGACATAATTTTTTATAAGCACGGCTGACCCAAACACAAACAGTTAGTATGATATAGTGCTCTAGGCTGGCATTTTTTATAATTCATCCCGAGACACAAGTGCCGACCTGTGCCAGACATGCATCCTAAAGTAGGGGCAATATAGACCGCGCGAGTCATTTACTTAGTACTGTAGCATTAGTGTACTTTTTACAACCATGTAATCTTTGCATTGATGGTGACACAACGCAAAATTACCGGAAGTTGCATAGTAATGAGACATAAATTGACCAGTGTTATCAATGGTGAAATGATGTGGCAAAATGGGCAGGGTACTATCAGTTACTACTTTTCTTTTTCTTAAAATCTCTAGAAGATGCTACCTGTAGTAGTAAATAGTAATACCTAGGGTAGGAACAGTTACTAAATGCCGTTAATAAAGGCAAAGGTAGTAGGAGTTACCACCCCTAACATTGCTAACTGCACGTACTACCTGGATTGCAACACATGTGGCAAACCATTACTATCCCAATGTTAGCAAGTACAACTACCTTTTTTTGAAAGTTGAGAGCACTGTTAATTGAATTTCTACAGGAGCACAAAAGCCAACTCATATGTAATTCCAACTTTGCCTCTAACGGCCAGCCAATACTGTAGGTGAGATTAGAAAATAGAAAAGTGTAGAAAAATATTTTATTGCACAATCCCGAAATTCTATTAAGCTATACAGGGTGTCCCACATAACTTGAGCCAAGAATTTGAAAATGAGAGAGACTTCAGTGGTGAATTGAACCAAACGCGTACTACTCGCACTAGCCTATAGAGACTAGGGCTAGTTTTTCTCCCCATGCTAATTAACTAATCATTCTTAATTATTTATTTTATTATTTATGGGCTGGAAACCCAAAATATGAACACTGACATGTAAAGCACTTTCAAAAACTACCGACTAAATTGTTTCCTGTCCGAAACATCTAGCGCTGTTATTTTTTCCATGTTGTAAAGAAAGCCTATAGCAGCACTATAGCAGTGCGCTCGCAGTCCGTCGCCCGGCTCCTTTTTACATTTCACGGGCTTTCTTTAATCAGGGGGTCTAGCCTGTAGGTACTCGCCAGCTTGTGAATATCTACAGGCTAGTGCGAGTAGTATGCGTTAGGTTCAATTCGCCTCCTAAGTGCCTTTCACTTTCGAATTCTTGGCTCAAGTTATGTGCGACACCCTGTATATGGAGGTGCTGCTTTTTTCACAAAAGCAATGTGCTACTGCGCTGTAGCAGTGGTTGTACACGAGCCACATTTCCACAGTTTTGTCTTGGGTTTCTGTTTTACACCAACACATGGAAGGTGGTACCATAATAAGCACCAGTCACACGATACTGCATCATGGTCATCTAGTTTTGTTTTGCATTTTGTGCACTTCCACTCCTCGTCCTTTTTTACACTAAGGACCATTAGCACAGCTTTCCAAGCATCATCTGTGTAAAAACGCCGTACTAGGTTAATGTCAACCATTTCATCTCGAATGCCGTTGTGTATGTCTTCAGGCCTTGCTTCCACAGATTATTCGTCAAGTAGTTTGCCTTTGATAGCATCTGATGCTTGCCGCTTCCCCACCAGCCAATTGAGCACGGCTAGCTTTTTCTCTCTCATTGTAAGCTCAGAGAATGGTCCCCAAGACTTGCCGTTCTCTTGCGTTTTTTTGGAAGGCCAATAACTGTTAGCACATGACCTTTAGGACGACCACATTTTCTCATAGCAACTGGCACTTTGATATTTTGAAGGTCAGAAGGCTGCGACAAAGAATTCTCATCTGTGCTGGCTTCATCTTGTCTATTGCAGTGTTGGCTGCTTGAATGCTCACTGACTTTAGTGCTTGCTTCCGAGAGCTCCTGGTGATGTTTCGCCTCTTCCGAGGCTCTGCACAGTAAATTCTGATTAGCATTGCTCTGTACATCCACAACAGACCCCGGAAAACCTTCCGAGTTTGCACTTTCAGCTGCAACTGCAGCTGTCAAGTGATGTGCAGGCTCATGTGCAGTAACATGAACTTTAGAGCCATTTCTCCAATGGTCGAGAATTGTCTCTAGGAGAGCCAGCCTCTCCTTGAACATTTCCGTGGAGCATTCTGATGCCATACTTGCAAGCTTCGATGCAATGCCAGCTGCTTTTTTGAACTTTTGATGTGCTGACAATTTTTTTTCATTGCTGTGAGTGCTTACTTGCACATGCTCTACGTCACTGCACATATCACTCTCTCTTAGTTGGATATTGGCTACATAAGTATCTAAAAACTAGCGCTCAGCACATAGTCCTTTATCGTACTTGGGCATGTTGGATGCCGTTCGTACAACGAAACTGTGTCGACAGGGCAACAGCATTGATTTCCTGAAGGCACACGAACAATCTTCAGTTGTACAAATCTTGCCATCAGTAATAGCAGAATTGATTTTTTCTGTCACAGTCATGGAAGCTTGTAGCTCTTCATTTAAATGACGAAATGCATAGGGAGTCAGCAGGGTGGCGTACAATTTGGCTGCTTCATCGCCATTTGGTATTACTATCTTCTTTTGCAGCATAACAGCTGCTTTGTGAGCTTTCTCATTTCGCTGAGTGTTGATCGAGGCGAAGAATCGCTCAACAAACAATTCCAGAGAACTAAAGCACTCTACAATCTGCTTTAGCATAGAGTTTAAGCACTCTGCTCGGTTGTTTGTGGAGTTGAAAAAGTTGCCGCACGACCACTTTGATCCCATTGTCCATTCTGTATGAATGGCATGCCAGTTGGTAGTGAAATATTCCACTACTCCCTTTGCTGCTGTTTGCTGCAGCAAGGCAAAAAGCTGATCATATTGGTCTTCATTTTTTGCATAGACCATTTGCTGCAATAGGTCCAGAGCAGTGTCTTGTTCAGCTTTTGTGATTCCCAATTTCTGCACACTTACTTCTCTGCGGAATGCTTGCAGGACATGGAAAGCACATATATGGAGTGCCGAGGATGGAAATAGTTCTCTTATTACCGGTCGTTCCTTCACATCTTTGTCCGCCATGGTCACCCTCACTGAGTTCCAACTGATATTCAAATCTTTGAACTCTTCGAAAAACCAGCGAAGCGTGTCGGCATCTTCAGTCGAAAACAACCCAACAGCGACAATTTCACTCTCTCCATTATCATTCTCAATGATGACAAGAAAGCAAGACATTCTTGTCTCTAACAACTTGTATGCAGCGTCGATAAAGATGACTTCAGGCCAGCACCGAAATGATTTCTTCATCACATCATCTTGAAAGTAGACAGCTTGGAGCTCATGGTTTTCATCTGTAAGCAAACGTACTGTTGCGTTGTGCTTCTCTTGAAGCATGCATACAACATTGGGCAAATCATTCCTTGGTTGCAACAGTCTATGTTTGGCTGCGATATTTGACAAGTCCTTGAAAAGAACAGCACTACCACTCTCCTTCTCCATTTGCTCTCTCACCATCATCTTGTTGGCCTTCATTTTCATCAGCTCACGAGCCTTGTTTTGAAGCTCTGGTGCCAACCTTCTCTGTTGAGGTAAATGCCGAAAAAGTTCCTGGTCAACGGGATGATTGTGTGTCAAGTCGAGTGACCTCACTTCCAGGAACTTTCCTTCCTTCTCCGTAGCAATGTAGATATTGAAGCTGCAGTCCCGTTTGAATGTCCTAAAAAGAATGGGGGAAAGAAAATAGAAATAGTATATGCATTACAAGGGCGAAATTCCAATAGCAGCTCATGAATAGGCAAGTTTAACAGTTTAACGACGTGCCACTTTTGTTACGGGCAGACGCTCTCACGCCAGCAACAGTGATGACTCGCCGGGTTTGCGATTTGCGTATGCAAGCGAGCACTTGCGCGAAGGCGTTCTACGTCGCATCGCGTGCATTTTTGCGTATATGAGGTTTTGGCTTTCAAGGCTATTCTTTTAAGTGGTAGATGGTTCGCAAATACTAGAGGTCCGTTCGAATCACCTGCAGCGATCGGAACTGCTTCACGGCTGTGCACGAGAAGTTGAGTTGAGAAAATGTGCAGCGCGAGTTCAGTGGTGCAGGCACAATGCGCCACCTCAAACGAATGACAAGGTGCCGAGATGGTGCAGGCCTTATTTTTGTTTGCTTAATTACTCCATTCATTCAACTAACACCCACCGATGGCAAACCGTACACGTGCACAGATTATGAGGTGCAAATATCTGGGCAAAACACACTGCTTAAGTTACGTCTAAGTGCAACCTTGTCTGCTCAGCGGCACGTGCGGCTGCACCATGCCGGCACCATCGGCGTAGAAGGTGCCGGAAAAGGTGAACCACCTACTAGTGCAGCACAGTTCAGTAACTCAACCCGAAATGCAAATGAAGAGCACACGCATAGCCGCATAAAACTACTTACGATGATTTCCGCGCGCCTTTGTTGGTGCTGATAAATTTCGCGCCGTCATGGATACAGCAGTATCGAAGCTGGTAATACTTCAGTGACTCCGACATCTTGCTGGCCAGTTTCCCAACGCGGTTTTTCGCCGCCGCAATGGTCCATGCGTCCCGTTTCCATAACTGCATGCAGTTTTCTGCACTGAAGCGGGAGATACACGCTTCGAGGTCTTAAAAAGTGCCGAAGCGATCACCGACCGCAAGCTGCACTTTGCCGTCCTCAGCCTCTTGCATTAGTAAAACACTCGATGGTCTGATGTCTCGTAATAAATAACAGACACCACGAGCAAAATAAATATGGCAACGAAGCAGCAACACACGTTGCACGTGTTGCGAGTGGAGACAGGTGTACGAATGGGCTCGTCACGCACGCAAGGCTTCGTCTGTCCGGTCTCGGGTGGTCCCAGAACGTGTGGTGGGGTGTTCTCCCCGGCAGTTAGTCACGTGACACGTGAGAGCCAATGGGAGGCTACTGCCAGGAGAAATTTTTTTCAACAATTATCCCGGTTGCCGGGAGAATAGACACTACCTTCTTTTTTTGCTTGATTCTTTGGATTTTCAAAAGATTTTCGAAGTTGTGCAATTTTTTTTAAAAACCCTCGTTGTTAAGGAGTAGTGTGGCAATCAGATGACGCGTCAGTTAAGGCCAAACGTCATAAGCGCGAAAATGCACGCGACAGTGACAAACGACGCAACGTAGATCGGCTTCGCGTGATCAGTCGCTAGCGCAGGCAAACCTCATTCACGCGACGGCTTCGGCGAGCGAATTCCACTGTTGCTGGCATGAGGCCGTCTACTCGCACTAAGAAAACCGCGTAGCGAGCGGTATGCAATTTCAAAATAAGATATATTGTTGTGTAATGAAACGGAAAGTATTTATTATTGCCTTGCAGCACTTTTTATATGCACATGCGTAATAAACATTGCGTTATTTCTGGTTGCGCATACGTGACTCGGGCAGGGTCACGTGCACCTATGTAGTCTTTGAAAGCCGGCGTGTTCACGCGAGCGCTTGCAGGTGGCACACCAGGGTACGGGTCCCCCCCTACTCCTCGGCTATACGAATCTCCCAAATTTCAAGATGGGAAGCTTGGCAGATTTGTATTTGAACTCGCAGAGTCTGTCCAATGATTTGTCAGACACAACAAATTTTAATATAAACTTTGTCATTGTTTGCTCATTGGGTTGGTTCAAAATACTAGTTACATTGAAATAGCAGTGCTCATGTGTACACTGCACAGTTTAGGTGATGTTGAATGGATTACAAACATATATTTTTTCTTTTTTTCTAAACATAAGCGGTATTTTTTATACAGCTTTAAATTTTGCATTTAATGTTTAATGATGAAAATTGCATGTTTTTCATCCCGTAACCTGCTCCAAAACTGGGTTTTAGTGCTTCAAAAGTAACATTTTGCTTCTCAGAAAATTGCCCTAAATTGCATTTCGGCTGTTGCACCCCTGAAAGCGAGAGCCAAGGCCGACACGCCAACATCATGTGCAACGATACGCAGGTCATTTTCGTTGATGCTGCAAAATACTGAAATTGAGGCGCCTTACGCAGTCTTCATAGTGGACGCCCACGGCTCGCTCATCAACGAAGCTATGGTAGTTACCAACTTCACCCACGAAGTAGAAGAAATGGCCATTGCGCTAGCCTTTCGAAGCTCCCCGGGCGCCTCTGTCATTTACTCATACTCAAGAACAGCTATAGATAAGAACTCTTTCGGCTGTGCTAGTCTCTTCGAAGGCCACTACGGTTAACAGGCTCTTCAAGCATGAGACGATTGATTAATTGGTTGTTTAAACCTTTATTTTGGTCCTGAGAAGATGCAGCAGAGACCCCGCGCCACCAGGCTAATCCCACGTAGGGACCGTCAAGCCGAGCTTGGCGGCCAATCACGGGCACTCTGGACGGCCAGGGCTTGACCGTTAAGTTCAAGGCTGCGTAAGAGCGCAGCTCACCTGACCTCACTGAGGGCGGAGCCGATGGCTTCACATTCCCACAACACATGTTTGAATGTTGCTAACAGTCCACAGGTGGTGCAATCCGCACTTGGATACCGTTCTGGGTACATGGCGTGAAGAACCGTAGGGTTTGGGTGCGCACTGGCTTGCAATAGTCTAAGGGTAACTGCCTGCGCCCTGCACAAGGCAGGGTGTGCAGGGCGCACCCTGCCTTCTTGACAGATAGAAGTGCTTTGTTATTTTGTTGAACGTAAGTAAGGGTTCCCAGCGAGGCAGAGGGACTGCAGAGGCGGCGCGGTCAGTGAGTCTTCGCACGGCCTCGTGTGTGTCTTCGTTAGGGTTATAGGTAGAGCCCTCAATATTGACCCCAGGTGAGCAGGAAACCAAGTGAGAGAATGGAGCGTGATACTCTTGACACTTTGGAGAATGCTGAGGGCCTGATACCATCCCAGTTTCGTATGCTTTGATAGCCGCCTTGGAGTTGCTGCATATTGACTCCCTGCGACTATCTAGTATAGCCAGTGCGATTGCAACCTGTTCGGCTATCACGGGCTTCGTTGTGCGTACCGTGGCAGAGCAAGTGAGCCTGGAGTTTGAGTCGACGATGGAAACAGCGAGTGCCTCTTGTAGGACATATGGCGCAGCATCCACAAAGCTTGCATCAGTAGGGTCGCTACGGACGTGCTCGAGCAGAGCTCTACCCCTGGCCCTACGTCGACCGACGTTGTGGGCAGCGTGCATTTGCGGGGAATGGGTGCGATGCCCAGTTGAGACCTGATGTTTCTGGGAATCTGCATGGAATTGGGGAACTGGTCAAAAGAGTTGAGGCCCAAATCGTCGAGTATCCTGCGGCCCGATTTGGTTCCGAAAGCCTGAGCAGCTGTGAGCGCTCTTGCGCCTCGATTATCTCTTCGAGTATATTGTGAACACCGAGCTTGAAAGCCGAGCGTAAGCTTGAAGACCTTTCTTATGAGAGAATCGAACTTACTCCTCTCTGCAACATGCCAATTATGCGTGGCCGCTGAGTACGAAAGGTGGCAGAGCACAAACGCATGTATGATGCGGATGAGATTTTCTTCCTTGATTCCCCGGTGTCTGTTGGTGATCCTGCGGTTGAGGCCGAGAGCACTTTTCGTCTTGATAGTGATCTGTTTGAATGCAGCTCCGTTAGTGCTGTTAGACTCGATATACAATCCCTATATTTGGAGCGAATCCACTCTGGGCACTGGAGACCCGTCACCAGTGAAAAGCCGTATTTCACTTTGAGACGCAGGATTCCAGTCACGGTGGCCGCCGCCTCGGGGTCTTTTCTTGTAGAGCAGAAGTTACGATTTCGATAGAGAGCACCTGAGACTGGTGGGACGAAGGAAACGTTCGGTCACGTCGATTGCGCGCTGCATGGCTTCCTCAATTTGACCATCGCTCCTGCCGATGCACCAGATGGTTATATAATCTGCATAGATGTTCTGATCGATTCCTTGAACCTTCGTGAGTTCCTTGGAGAGCGCAATCATCACGATGTTAGTGTTGGTGAAATAACTGAGCCCCGAGGTGCGCCGCGTGAACCGAGGTTGATCTCTCGTGAGAAGTACCCTTCGATCTTGAGCTTGGTAGTTCTCTGGCAAAGAAAGGATTTCACGAAGTCGTAGACCCTCTTCCCTAGCCCTAAGCTGGCAAAAGACTGGAGAACAAGTTTGTGAGAAATGTTGTCGAAAACCTTCTCCAGGTCTAATCCAAGGACGGCTCTGGTATCTCCTGTAGCACGAGACGAAGGAAGAAAATTTCTTGTCCTCTCATATCGCATGGTTTCAGGCTCACATGACAAACATTTCCGTCTTTCCTGGCTGCAATTCAAACGAGCAGGCACACCAACTGGCTCGAGAACTCACTTTCCACGTCTGCGGTTTGTCCCCTAGCTTCAGTGCAGCCTGCAGGAACCTCGACAACAAGCACCCGCTCTTATCATACCATGAACTCGCCTCTTATCATGGGTTAGAAGGCCGATCTTTTCCTCATCCTCGCACAAATCTCAATAGAGCTGAAGTAATCACAACCAGACAGTTGCAGACTCGTTCATACATCACACCAATGACACTAAGCAGTGTCGATCCTGACTTCTCCGCTCTATGTCCACACTCTGGACACGAATGTAACAATTTCGACCACATGCTCTGGCTGTGCCCTGCCAACGTGGGTACAGACATTTGTGACCAGTCTTCCTGGGACTCCGCCCTTCGAAGCACATTGCTCATCGCTCAGCTCAAGGCTGTCCAGAGAGCGCGGGCCATCGCCGTAGGACTTTGTCTACCGGTCCCGACTTGGGTGGAGCCGCCGGATTGATTGGCGGGGTTTTTGGCACCGCTTTTTTTCTTCTCAGGACCTCAATGAAGTTCATACTCGCTCCCAGGGGCAGGCTGCGCGGGGTGGTCATCGTTGCTGCTGCTGTCAGTGTGATCTGGAGGCGCCTGGTTTTTTGGGAGGGGCCCGTAGTCTGGCTGCAGTCCCCACCGCGTGCGGCTTGCTAGCTTTTTGATGTTGGCGTCTTCTCTGCCTCTTGGGCTGAGTTCGCGGCTTGACGGGGGCATCCGGAACATCAAACAGGCAGCACCTCCAGCAGATGTCACAGGGTCGTGACGTGGACGAAGGCAGCAGACACTATCTTGAGATGAAACTGTTTATTTGGCCCAACTTGGGGCCAGATATCTGAAGGTCAGATTACAGCAACAAATGGGCACTGATAGAGGCGGGCAGAGCGTTGCCTGTAGATCAACTGATACAGATACCGTCGAATCACTGGGCGTTGCTCAAGCTCTCTAATAATATCACGTATTCGCTTCTTGCGCAATCTTAACAGAACGATCAACAATGATTGCGAACCTTCTGGAACAGTTAGGCGCAGTTTGTGCTGAGCATTCCCGACGGGCTTTGTGGGCCAAAACCGAATGAAACAAAATGAAGGTAACAAATGACCGTGGCAATATATTTTACGTCGTATCCATGTCGGATAAACACAGTGAAGCCTTGGTGAACACTGGCATAAAACACTCTCGTGTTAAATTAAAAAAAGTGGCTCTATATAATTAAAAAAGTCTCAGCTGCACTCCCAGAGTAAAGCGATGGATGCGGTGAGAGCAAATTGTTATGTTATACTAAGTGGGGCTGGCAGCTAACTCTTTTTTGGATCTGATCTCTCGAAACTGTACGAAGCGCTGGTGTACAAGGATACAGCCACTTCAAGAATAGCAACACTTTTCACACAGTCTACTTGCGATCAGAGTGCAGCATGTAGAAGTGTACGCATGCCTCCCGCTAATGGCTGTTGAGCTAGCATACGTGATTGCAACCACGCCCTTAGTTCATAGTTATTGCTCGAGCGACACCAAAGGCGGGTGGATTGCTTCCCCTCTGTTTCGACTGCAAGGCTCCTCAGCATGGGTACTGGATGTTATCGCAGCTGCGGCCAAATTGTTTTATCTCTGCTTCAACCGCTTTCGTCGCCCTTGCTGCCGTGCTTTCACTTGCGGATAGAACATACAATGCACAGGGATATGTTATCAATATTTATTTATACGAGACATGACAGCAGCGGCAACAAAAAAATTGGCAGATCCCACATACAGTGGGAATTCATGATACGCGAAGCATAAATAAGAAATGTTGGTATGTCACTTTAAAGTAAGCACAACGTTATGATGCAGAGGTAACTTATGCCGTACATGACTTCTATGTCATGATTATCATGTTTGGATGTGCCATTTACCTTCGTCGTCTGTTCACGTCACGTAATACCAAATGTTGTATATGTTGAGCTACCGAAACGCCCACGAGCACGCTATCAGCGTAGCTTATAGTCATGTTTTACATGCCACGCATATCATGATTGTCATGTTTTGACTTGTCATTTACCTTCGTCGTCTATTCACATCCCGTAGTATTAACTTTGGTACATGCGAAGCTAGCAAAACAGGTGAACGCATCATGAAAGGCCCAATATACTCCATGTCACGCTGATGCGCGCGCACCCTGGGTTCAGCGATGCTACGCTAGGAAAAACGGGAGCACTCTATTTTCTGACGCCAGGCGCGACTAGCATTTGTCAGTGAGGCCCGGTGGCAACCGTAACGAATTCCGACATGTAGCATTTCTCACCATGACGTTACCTAGACAGCACTGCGTCTGTCTCTCTTCGTGACGGCGAGACGTCGGGTGCGCTCAAATGCCTATGCGTCAAAGCGACGCAGCGCGGCGCACGCCTCTGCACCTGGCGTGACGCGACAAAACAAACGCTGGCGTGCACACGTGCCAGGTCACGTCGAAGTTGATTGGCACCTTGAGTGTGGCACGTAGTCATGTTCTTAAAGGACAGGCATCTCATGATTATATCATGTTCACACCAGTCACATATCTTCGTCATCCATTCGCATCACGTAACACCAAATTTGGCGTATGTGAAGCTAACAAAACGACTGCGAGCACATCGTGAGTGTGGCATGTACTCATGTTGTTACATGATATGGATGTCATGATTATCATGTTTGACATGTCATTTACCTATCTCGTCTGTTTGGGACCCGTATTACTGAATTTAGTACATGTTAAACTAGCGAACTGGCCGCAGAGCACATCATGAGCTTAGCATGTAGTTATGTTGTTACATGACACGCATCCTATAATTAACATGTTTGCACCAGTCACACACCTTCGTAATCCATTCATGCCCCGTAATACCAAACCTGGTATATGTGAAGCTAGTGAAGCGAGCGCAAGCGCATCATGAGCCTGGCATGTAGTCATGTTGTTACATGACATGCATCTCATAATTTTCATGTTTGCACCAGTCTCGTATCTTTATCATCCATTCACGTCCCATAATACCAAATATGGTATAAGCGAAGCTAGAGAAACTGCCGTGAGCGTAGCATGTAGTCATGTTGCGTAATCACGAGCGTAGCATGTAGTCGTGTTGTTAAATGACCCGCATCTCATGTTTATCATGTTCGCACCAGTATCGTCATCCGTTCACGTCCCGCAATACCAAATTTTGTGTAAGTGAAGCTAGTGAAACGGCTGGTAGTGCATCATGAGCGTGGCATGTAATCATGTTGTTACATGACACGGTTGTCACGATTTTCATGTTGGGGTTCGTCGCTTGTGTTCACCAAGCAGTCAAGTCATATCATACCAGTTTTATAACATGTCCTGTGAACGAAACCACTGCAAGAGCAGAAAGACCATGAAATGTAAATTATGACATTCATGACATACACGTCATGCTTTCCATGTTATGCCATACCAATTTTGGTGTCCATACCATTAATGGAATAGCCAGGAGAGCTAAAAGTCGTAGTTGATGGACAGATATATGTATCGATAGATGGATGAACGGACGGACGGACGGACGGACGGACGGACGGACGGACGGACGGACGGATGGATGGATGGACGGATGGATGGACGGAGGGAGGGAGGGACGGAGGGAGGGACGGACGGATGGAGGGACGGAGGGACGGATGGATGCACGCACGCACACTCAGTTGCCGAAGTTCGCTATGAAATGCTTCGCATTTAAAACTTGCCGAGAGTGTCCATATAGTTTCTATCGCAATATTGAGGTCATTGCATAATTTAGCTAAGTGTTTGAAAAAGTATAGCATTGAACAAATGTTGCTTCACAAGTGCTTTGAAGAGGGCTAAATCTGCTCTGAATGTTCTTACTGCTCTAAACTTGCTCCAAAAGGCCCTTCTGGCTGCTTGTAGCCTGCTCCAAAAAGTCTTTCTAGCGGCTCCAAGCCTGCTACAAAAAGCACTTTAACCTCCTCGCAGGACTGCTTCCAAACCCATTTACTCTATTCCACCCCTGCAAAAGTATTATGGCTTGGATGAGCTGGTGATTCATGAACTTAGATTGTATTACCACGGTACATATAAGAAGGAAAAGACGACACAGACCTAAGGAAAGGGAGGTTCTAAACTTCCAACTGTTTATTTTTCACCCTTCACATCCAGTTTATACATGCACTAAAAACAGAACTCATCTTGCACGTGGTCTCATTCGAAGATGCGTAATTTCTCTTACCATCAGTGCAATCAATGGTGACCTGCACGCAAGTTTCTCCTATCTGCTATAGCTTCGGCTTCTTTAATTTCGCGTGTCAGCTGATTCCGAGACAAGCCAATAACAATGCAGATGTACAGATTAGGGGAGCACTGACAACCTTTGCAGTGCGCTGCTAGGAACCATCCCGCTAAAAGTCTATTTCTTGCACTGTAGCTGTGTTCCAGTAGTCTACGATTAAGACACCGCTTGGTCTGCCCTACATAGTAGTTCATCCTGCACGATAATGAAAACTTGTAGACAACGCAGCACTCACAATCAACAAATCTAACCTGGTTTCTCTTATCACAGGCTAAGTGAGCGACATTATTTGGACATGTTAACTTGCAAAGCCCCCATAGTTTCTTGGGGACCCCAAAAAGATTACGCGCACGTTAGCTCGCGGGGCCACTTTCAAGTTATGGGGAAATAGCATGCATATACGGGATCACACCTACTCTGCTGCCCGAGAACTCTAACACTTGTTGCCTGCAAGACAAACATGTGCAAAGCAAACACATTAACAAATGTGCAAAACAAACACATTTACTACTGTGAATTTGGTTTTTGCACGTGCAATGACACCCAAATATGCTCTTCTAATCAAGGACATGAAAAGACAGACATGTAATCTGAACAGATCTTGGGTTCGAAGCCTCACTTTGCCATGTATTTAGCCATCATTACACTCTGCGTGTGATTGAAATTGTCAAAAGCAATTCTAAAAACTAATCTTTGTGGCCTGAGTTCTGCTGTTTTTTTCGTGAGGCGTAATACTGTTCCCTTTGGTGGGGTCATGCTGTGGCCAGAGTTATGTTACTCTGCTGAGGTGCAGTACTTTGTCCCCACTTGAGGGCATTACTATACTCTGCCTCAAAAACAGGAGATTCTCTCTGGAAAAAAGTGTTGAATATGGTACAAGAAAATACTTTCCCGAAGAGAGTGCCCAGCACTCTTTTAGTTCTTAGCTGATGTGTGTTCATTCCTTACAAGACTGGTGCCGGCACAAGTTTTGCTTGCATGTCCATTCGAAATATCAGCTGTAAACTTATGCTGCAAATAGATTATGTACTCCTCGGATGATACTTGCCACATCTAATTATTACTGTTGAAAGAAGCTTTCATTTGTGGTCTCTTGGAAAGCGATACAGCTTTTAGTGTTTGGTGGAAGGATTGGTTACCTGCGGCACACAACACTGGTCCATGGTGACGATAGCAAGCATGCGAAACTCAAGGGAAACGAACGCTGACCAAATAGTCTGCACAAGTGACAGGCCGGATGAGATAAAATGGTAGCCACACTGCCACCAAAAGCTGTCCCCAAACACGGGCACATACAAGCTGAGATTTATCTAGCCTGTACATCCTTTGTGCGCGCAAATGCACGCATTTTGAAGTTTTGTGCATGCGCAGCCACGCTCCCTCTCGTACATTGTGTGCGCTAAACTAAAATTTGATGTACTGCTCCTCATAAACTCCACAGCTGATGAAGCGAGTGGTTCTCAGCAGAAATGGATTTCTCTCTTTCAGTCTTCTCGCAGGGCGAGACGCAGCCGAGCCTGGTGATCAACCCAATGGGAGAGAACAAGACCGAGCCCGCTGGCACAGGCTTCGTGCTCTTCTGCACCAAGGGTGCTGGTGAAGCAGACTTCACCGACTATAAGTGGACGGGACCCAACGGTCGGGAGATTACTGGGTGAGCGCCACCGCAGTCTTATGGCCCTAATCGCACTAATGTTCAGAAGAGGTGCTCTTTTTGTGCCAGAATGCCCCGCTGTGATGGTCGAGTGGCTAAGATACTCGGCTGCTGACTGGCTGCGGCGGCTGCATTTTCGATGGAGGCGAAAATGTTGTAGGCTCGTGTGCTCAGATTTCGTGCCTGTTGAAGAACCCTTGGCGGTAGAAATATCCGGAGCGCTCCACTACAGCGTCTCTCATAATCCTAGGGGGGTTTTGTGACGTTAAAACCCCACATATCAATCTATCTTTGTACCAGAATACCTGTTCCACAGGAGGTTCGTGGGTGTCTTTGGCAATGCCCTACCTAATGGTATTGAACGAGTCATCAACAGCTGGCAAATCTAGTGAAAGTCTTCGTTTCACCTTTCCAGGCACTACCTTAAAGGGCCACTCATCAAGTTTGACAATTTTGAGCTTGCAAGTGCAATGCATAAAGGGGGCGTCCATGGTCACGTCTGCCAAAATTTGCAATGCTATGTGCCGTGGAAATGGGTCAAATTTGAAGATGAATGCTGCTCTCCCTCGCTTTCGCAGGTGTGCCTCAGAGAATGAGGGCATAATATGCACAAAGGAGTGGCCCTACGTACAGGGCAGCACAGTGACGTTGTCCTCTACGTAGACGACTGTGCCCTGACGTCAACAGTGGCTCGTGACATGGTGAAAATTATTTAATACGATCTACATAGTTTATGTAATTTGTTGCTTGAAGAGAATAATAAAACTTGAGATAAATAATGAGACGCAATAAGGGAATGTGTGCGTCTTTTTTTCCATCCCCTCCCTCCACCCGTGAATTGCAACGAGATGCAGGAGGCTAATGTGCCTGCGTTTCGCATGTGTTTGTCTCTGCCGTTAGTGTGTCATGCAGACGCCTGTCCTGGAAAAGAAATTAATGGTCCTGCGCGTTCGAGCATTCATTATGCTCATCTATTATACTGCGTCTAAGCCAGCATTTCCAAACCATCCTGCAGAAACGGGCAGTATACCACAAAACGCTGGTCAACAAAACAGCACCATTCGCATGCTCGGGGTTGGGCTTGTTCGGGTACGTCATGCCCACGTGGCCTTTTGTTCGGATGCCGGTGAGGCTAGGGAAGAGAGTTGGCCGGCAAAGGCTACATGAGGAAGCGGCAAGGGTTTTGACCTCTCCTTCTCTCATCATCGTGTCACGCAGCTTGAAAAAAAAAATTTTTAAGCTCCTAATTAACTGAATGAAAAATTTTTTGTGGCATAACGCTCCTCATCGGACACAACTACTTCCACGGTCTAACTAATAAAGTTTGTTATGGGGCCTGGTAAGTGGTTGTTTAACTGTTTATTGTGCGATTCTGGAACATCATATCTATGAGAGTTTGTACAGGCAGGTGGTTCTATGTTAAAATCAGGAGTGCAACAGCTGCACCGATTGTGCCAATTTGATACAATTCATTTTTGTGCAAAGCTGTGCCAAAACTATGAAATTTGCTGAAATTGCGCCATGCGCCCAAATTCTTGATCAGTCTCACATTTTCCCTTGCACTTATTTCAGTGAGAAATGGGGGTCACGTTGGCCACCTGTAGTTTGCGTCATTTTGTTGCCCGGTGCAGTTGTTTTTACCTGAAATGACCTTTTTGCAGTAAACTTCCCGATTTCAATCATTGAATGCTGACAGTTTAATATGTCCCTTGTAAGATAGTGGCCACAGCCGTCGCCTTTTAGTGGGTACGGCTTCACTCGTGGGCAATAATTTTCACTCCAACTTTTTGAATCCTCCTTCACGCAGACCCTAATTGTAAATTACGGTGTAAAATATATACTCATTAGGTCAGGACACTCGTGAAACAACGCCGTGCGCCCACCGGTTGCAGACCGCAGCGGCTATTTATCGGCGGAACGGCACAATTTCAAGACAAGAATGCGTTCACTTCGCGGGAAATATGCATTCTCTAGTAAGCAAACATGGCTGTGGCATGTTAGAAAGTGTAATAGCGGTAGTATAGCGGTTAGAGTGCTCGGCTGCTGACCTGAAGGTTGCACATTCGATTCTGGTGGCAGTGATCACGTTTCCGTGAAGGCGAGATGCTAGAGGCCCGTGTTCTGTGCCATGTCTGCACACATTCAGGAACATCATATAGGCAAAATTTCCGGATTCCTCCACTACGGCGTCTCTGGTAATCATATTTTGGTTTGGGGACGTAAAACCCCGCACATTATTCTTATCGTGTGAGTAACTAAAAAAAGCTGAAAGTGCGTGCCGCTGTTACTGCACGTGAATAAACTCGACATGCTGCGAACGCCGGTGTTGCCGGCAACCACGTGTTGCTATCACAAGGGCACATGCGATAGATATCCGATGCCGTCGCCTGGCCAACGGGCACGTGCTGTAATGTTTTTCAGTTAAACCTACCTTGCAAGTTAGTCGAGAAGTCTCTTCATAAACCTAACCCCATTGTGTATATATATATATATATATATATATATATATATATATATATATATTGTAAGAATACTGTTAAGACGCCACGCCGGGGTGATGCAACCGTTTAATGCGCCGAACAGCAGCGAGACAGCAGCCAGCGGTTTCAGCTGCAGCTGCAGCAGCACGAGCCTCTGCCACAACAAACGTCTTCTTTGTCGTCCCTAGCAAGCCCGTATTTTTGTCACTACATTGACTCCCCGGTGCAAAAAGAGCCATCCTGGCGACCTATGGCACAGTCATCACTGGTGGGTCGTAGTGAAGTTTTTGACGGTCGACGTGCACAGTTTCACGCCCGCGGCGCCGTTGCTCTGTTGGTGGCTGAATAGGTTCAACCATGTAGTTGACTGGTGATGTGTGGCGCAAGATCCTATACGGACCGTCATACTTGGGTGGGAACTTTGAGCAAAGGCCTGGGGCAGACGATGGCACGCGGAGCCACACGATTGTTCCAGGCGCGTATGACGATGGAGATGAGCGTTGGTCATGGGAGTCCTTCTGGCGAGCCTGATTGTGCGTAGTAAGCGCACGTGCAAGCTGCCGACATTCTTCGGCCAAGGTCGTCGATTCTGAAGGGTCTGGGCGGTACAGAAGGATAGTGTTCAAGAACGATGAAAGTTCCCGACCATAAAGAAGAAGGAATGGGGAGAATCCAGTTGTAGATTGAATTACGCTTTTGTAAGCGTACGTAACGAGTGGCAGTACGCGGTCCCAGTTCGTATGGTCATCGGAAACATACATGGAGAGCATGTCACCCAGCGTGCGATTAAATCGCTCTGTCATCCCGGTGGTTTGGGGGTGATATGCGGTGGTTGTTCGATGCACGATGTTGCATTCGCTTCCGATAAGAAGGAACGCCCACGGTCACTAAGAAGCTCACTGGGTGCACCATGCCGGAAGACAAGGTTGTGCAGAATGAACAAGCTGACTTCACGAGCAGTGGCCTCGGGAAGCACCGAAGTTTCGGCGTAACGCGTAAGGTGGTCCACGGCTACGATGACCAAGTGGTTTCCATTTGGTGTGTATGGTAGGGGACCGTACAAGTCGATTTCGATGCGGGCGAAAGGCCGAGAAGGACACGGCAGTGGCTGGAGTGGTCCTATGGTTGTGCGAGGGGAGCTCTTCCGGCGTTGGCACAAGGTACATGAACGGACGTACTGCCTAACAAAGCGGTACATTCCGCGCCAGTAATATCGAATTCGTAGGCGAGCATACGTCTTCACTACACCTGCGTGGGCGCATCGCGGAACCGCGTGGAAGAAGGCACAGACGTCAGAACGTAAGTGGCGAGGTATCACCAGCAGCCATTTGCGGCCATCAATAGGAAGTTTCGCCGGTACAGAAGACCGTATGGCGAGCAGTTCGACGAAATGGCGAGCAGTTCGCCGAAGTAAACTGTTGTCGGTACTTGGAGACATCCGAGACAGGTACTCTAAGAGAGACGCTATCCATGGATCCTGGTGTTGCTCAGAGGACATGACATGTTCAAATGAAGAACATTCGTAGTGGGAAACAGACGCTGTAACATAATCGTGGAAAAGTGGCGAGCGAGAAAGAGTGTCGGTGTCCGAATGCTTGCAGCCTGACCGATAAATTACACGAATGTCAAAATCTTGGAGACGTAGTGCCCAGCGAGCTAGGCGACCAGATGGGTCTTTTAATTACGACAACCAACACAATGCGTGGTGATCAGTCACGACGTCAAATGGGCGGTCATATACATAAGGTCGGAATTTCTTGATTGCCCAAACAATGGCAAGGCATTCTTTCTCGGTGACTGAATAGTTCTTTTCCGCTTTAGTAAGGGTGCGAATAGCGTAAGATACAACATACTCATCGAAGCGAGATTTACGCTGAGCAAAAATAGCGCCGAGGCCTACTCCACTAGCGTCTGGATCAAAGTCACACAAGATAGGTGGTGATGTCAGAAGATGCCGTAACGAGGCGAATGCTTCATCGCATGCTGGGTACCACGCCGAGATGTCTTGGTTGTCGGCAAGTAGCTGCGTCAGGGGTGCGATTATGGTGGCGAAATCGCGCACAAAACGGCGAAAGCATGAGCAGAGGCTGATGAAGCTGCGGAGTTCTTTTAGTGTAGCTGGCCTGGGAAAGTGGGCGACAACGGTAAGCTTGGCTGGATCAGGACGAACACCATGCTTGCTAACAACATGCCCCTAATATGGTAAGCTGGCGGGCAGCGAAGTGGCATTTCTTGAAATTCAGCTGCAGTCCAGCGTCCGAAAGACAAGTCGGGACGCTTGCGAGGCGGCTGAGGTGGGAGTCGAAGTCCTTCGAGAAAACGACGTCATCCAAATAGCACAGGCATGTGTTCCATTTAAAGCCTCTAAGGATGTTGTCCATGAGACGCTCGAAGGTGGCAGGCGCATTACAGAGGCCGAATGGCATCACGTTAAATTCATACAATTTGTCAGGCGTTACACAGTCTTGGGGCGGTCGGCTTCATTCATAGAAACCTACCAGTAGCCCAATCGAAGGTCTAAAGAAGAAAAGAACTCTGCTCCTTGTAGGCAATCGAGGGCGTCATCGATTCTTGGAAGCGGATAAACATCTTTTCTCGTGATCTTATTGAAACGCCTCTAATCAACGCAAAATCTGATGCTACCATCCTTCTTTTTTACCAGTACAACCGGAGAGGCCCAAGAGCTGTTTGAAGGTTGTATTACGCCACGTCGAAGCATATCGTTCACCTGATCATCAATGGCACGGCGTTAAGCGTGAGAAACTCGATATGGGCGCTGGTGCAAAGGTGCATGGCTACCGGTGTCGATTTGGTGAACGATTGCAGATGTGCGACCCAAAGAAGGTTGGCTATGGTCAAATGACATCTTGAAGCGATCTAGTAGAGCCAGGAGTTGGGTGCGCTGAGCAGCTGGAAGTTTAGGGTCAATCGATGGGAAAAAAGCCTCCGGAGATGAAGTGGGAGTGGTATCAGAGGTAATGGTGCTTAAGTGAGATAATGGCAAGTTGTCAGGTAGGTGACTGGACGAAACAGAATCAATTTCCTCAAGGTGACCGAGGACTTCGCCACGGAATAATATGGCTGGGGTAGGAAGCGAGTTTGTTATATAATTGGAGCCACGGGAGTTTTCTACGGTGACAACTGCGAACGGGAGAAGGAAGCTTTTTACGAGGCCAAAGGCGCCGGAGGGTATAAAAGAGGGCGGTGACAGAGGGCGCGTCGTCGCAGAAGAGTGGCACAAGAACACAGGATAGAGGAGGGATGTGAGCGTCCGCAGCCACAGTGACTCGGGAAGATAGCGGCTTGAAAGGTCTTTTAGACGTCAGACGTCGGCGCTTCACACAGGGGCAGTTCAGACATCGTCGACAACTCTAGTTCGGCACGTGCACAGTGAACGACAACATGATGGGCGCAGAGAAAGTCCCAGCCTAAGACGATATCATGCGAACATGGAGAAAACACAACGAATTCGACTACATACAAAATATTTTGGATGACCAGTTGAGCTGTGCACGCCGCAGAAGGTTGGATGTGATGCGCAGTGGCCGTGCGGAGAGAGACATCGGAAAGTGGCAGTGCAAGCTTCAACTTGCGGCACAGTTCACCACTTAGCACAGATACGGCAGCACCAGTATCAACGAGCGCTTGCACCCGTACACCATCAATATGCACAGTTATTTCAATAGCAGGTAGAAACAGAGACCTTGAAAGTTTCTATATATGCGCAGCTCTTGCCTCGGGAACTGAGATGGCCAGTTTTCCGTTTGGGTGGGGGCTGATCGAGGAAGCATAGGAGAAATCGAACGGCGCCGTGGTGAGGGCGACTGATTCCTGTCGAAGCCGCGGCGACGTGGCGGCGACTGTTCCGACGTGGGGGGGAACGAAGACGACTGTGGTGGCTCTGGACGATAGCCGTAAGTCGCCTCACCAGCAGTTGGGTTATAATCCCGACGACAACAGTAGCGTGCTACATGGCCGGGAAGATGGCAGAAATAGCAAATCGGCCTGTTGTCCGGAGTGCGCCAAGGGTTAGTTGATGGTAGTGCGGGGTGGCGAACAGGAGGTGGGTGGGGACGGACAGGGGGACTTGCTGCGTAGACGGGACGGGTCTGTCTAGCAAGATCCGTGGCGTTTGGTAGCAACGGCGGCGATCGTCTGGCGGCCTCAGTGTAAGTGAGAGGGGCGGAGATAGGCGAAGGATGCTATGTAGGAGAAAGGGCATCAGAAACTTGCTCTTCGATTGCCTTGCGGAGCGTTGGGGTCAGCGTGTGCGCACTGGCCGGAACGTGCGGCACAAAAGACAATTGGCGCGCCACTTCTTCTCGGACGAACTGCTGAATTTGCTGCATTAAGGTGCTTTGTTCGGATGAAACAGCGCCAATGGTTAACGCAGATGTAGAGCTCGTGCCGAGGTTTGGACGTCGAGTAGAAATGCGCTCTCTCCGCAGCTCGTTGAAACTCTGACAGTGTTGAATAAGTTGGGCGACGGTTTTCGAGTTTTTTGCAACGAGCATGTGGAAGGCGTTGTCTTCAATACATTTCATGATTTGCCGTATTTTGTCAGTGTCAGACATGTGGGAATCGATACGACGGCAGAGGTCCAGAATATCCTCAATATACGAGGTAAAGGTCTCGCCAGAGCGCTGTGCGCGGCCGCGCAAGCGCTGTTCTGGGCGGAGCTTGCGAACAGCGGGTCGGCCAAACACTTTTGCAAAGTGCGTCTTGAAGATTGACCAAGAGGGTATTTCCGCTTTGTGGTTGTTTAACCACAGTTCTGCCACACCCGCCAGATAGAAATGAAGGTAAGCGAGCTTGTCGGTGTCATCCCACTTATTGTGGGCGCTTACCGCTTCATACTGGGACAGCCAGTCTTCGGCGTCTTGGTCGTGGGTCGCGTTGAAAATTACTGGATCTCGCTGTCGCGGCATTCCGGAATAGGTGACAGATGGGATTATGACTGCAGGTGGCTGGGTCATGTCGTCAGGCATTGGCGAAGCGGGGGGTTGAGGTTGAGTCCGGGAACGGAGTTCCAGTTTGAGACAGCCAGCACTCTCCACCAAATGTAAGAATACTTCTAGACGCCACGCTGGGGTGATGCAACCGTTTAATAGGCCGAACAGCAGCGAGACAGCAGCCAGCGGTTTCAGCAGCAGCTGCAGCAGCACGAGCCTCTGCCACAACCTCTAGCAAGCCCGTATGTTTGTCACTACAATATATATATATATATATATATACGGGGTAAGAGTGTAGCAGTAAAAATTTCTTGGCCTTGTACCAACCCGTGCAGAACGCTGCTTAAGCCACCTTCGCCGCAGCACACCAGTGGCCTGCGCAAAAACGTTTCAACATTTGGAAGGGGCTGTTAGCACTAGTCGGAGAATTACTCACGCGTGTACACGCTGCATAAATGCGAGTTCTGGTATGATCGCTGACGTCTAAGAAATGTTACTGGCTATCATGAGCACTGTATGTTATTTCTGCAGTCCTAAAAATCTTACAAAACTGTGCACCAGTGTTTTTTTTTTTTTTCGTCACTCCTGGTCCTCAGTTTTACGAATCTCCATGTCGCCAGCTTAGCTGATCCACATCTCAATCCTCAGAGTCTGTGAAAAGATTTGACAGGGGTGACAAATGCTAATGTGGACTTAATTTTCAGCTGACTGAGTGGTTCATAATACTTCATTTATTGAAATAAAAGCGCTTATATTCACTTTGCACAATTAAGGCATGTTGACTGGTTTGTACATATCTTTAATACTAAATAGAAGCCTTGTTTTTCATACTGCTCCAAATTTGGTCTTTTGTGATAAAAAAACGAAGGTTCTTTTTTCCCCCGTAACTTGCTCCAAGTTCAGGTTGTAGCGCCGCTCCAGAAGCAACATTTTGCTGCTCGGAAAATTCCTCCAATTTCTATTTTGGCTGTTGCACCCTCGTGAAATTAAAAGAAAAAAGCGTAATCACAGGATTATCTTAATGTTTGAAGCTGTCCGTTTGAAAGCGAGCAAGAGAACAATAAGAAAAACAGCAATGGGGGGGGGGGGGCAATTGTACAATACTGTTTGCTCGCTTCAAGTGCTTGTCTTTGTAACATAGCTCGGCACACTCACTCATCAGTACACTTACACACTCATTTGAACATGGCGAGTGTGAGTAGGAGTGAGTATGAACGTGAGTGAGTATTGTCTTGGTGAACGTGAGTGTGATGGTGAGTGATAATTCATAAGTGATAATAGTCATGATTATGAATGTGAGTACTCATGAGTTTGAGTGGATGTGAGTGTGAATGATCATTTGCATTCACAATAACATTCATTAGCCCATCCTTTTTGTGTCTTCCCACACAAATAATTGTAGCCCGTCTCCACATCGTCTTTTTCTTCGTTGCGCAATTACAAACAGTGCATGCATCAGCAAACACAGTAGCAACCGCGGTAGGCACGGCGGCTTTTTCCCAGCATGTGCGCCTGCACAAGTAGGCGTTTGGTGTGTAGCGACACCACGGACCCGAGCTAACAAGGGAGTTTTGACCCCCTCCCACGCCTAGCCGTGCGTGGCTTTGCCGTGTCCGGGGAAAAGGGGATCCTGGGGGTTGAGCCAATGTTGGGTGATTGGACCTTTCTTTAAGGCCCCCCGGCAGAGGCAACACACCCCTTTGGCCCCGGCTTCACGTAGACGGCACCCCTGGGCTGACCCACCCAGGGGAAATCGGCAGTCGCCTTTTCCTATCTCTCTCTGCCTGCATCTTCGTCTTTATCTCTCACTATCTATCTGTCCTGTCTTCTACTCTCTTCTGTTTACTTCCATTTTTCCTGGCGGCAAGGGTTAACCCTGTGCAAATAGCCTACCTTGGTCTAGGCGCATTGGGTTATGGCAGTGTTGTACGGCTGACGTCTGCAAGCTTTCAGCACCTGCAAACTTGCAGCGTTCCCTTGTTGGGCTCCATGGCGGGTGGCCGCCAACGCTGCTGAACAAAAATAAGACCGGCATGCATGGCGCATTCTCTCTACTGTCTGATCGTACCGGCCTAAAGCGGGTACGCACCGACGACATAAATTTATTCAACCAGCCAACAGGAACTTTTCCCCACTTCCACGTCATTCACTGTGAAAAAACCGGAACGCAAGCCAGGACCGTATCTCCTTTCGTAGTTGCCAGGTGTCTTACTGAAACACTCGGGGCTGGATACAAAGTAACCAAACTGGCTAGCGGAGACCTTCTTCTAGAAATTCGGGACAAAACACAATTTGTAAAGCTAGACAGCCTCTCAACGTTTGGTGACGTACCGATCACCGTAACACCACACAGATCTATGAACATCACTCGCGGAGTGGTGGTATCTGGCGCAGACTTGCTTGACTTGACCGAAACTGAACTTTTGGAAGGGTGGAAGAGCCAAAATGTCAATAATGTACAGAGAATTATCATCAGAAGAGATAATAAGGAAACACCAACGAAACACTTAATACTCACGTTTGCATCCAGTAAACTACCAGATTCCATTCAAACAGGGCACACGAAAACATCTATCAGGCCGTATATACCAAACCTTCGTTGTTGCTTCCAATGCCAGAGGTATGGCCATGGCTCTAAAACCTGTCGTGGGCGCCAGACTTGTGCACAATGTGGAGTCCTAGGCCACGTGTCTGAGAACTGCAAACAACCGCCACACTGTGTAAACTGCGAAGGAAACCATGCCGCATATTCACGCTCCTGCACATACTGGAAAAAAGAAAAAGAAATAATTACATTAAAGATGAAGGAGAACATATCATTTAAGGAAGCACGGCGAAGAGTCGCTCCATTCTATGGACCTACATACGCTGATGCGGCGCGTCAGGGGGCACCGCCGCATCAGCCTTCGCCACTCCTTCGGCCCGCGCATACGGAGCCGGCGGTTGTGGCACCTGCCCCCAAGGCGGCTGTAGCCCAGGCTACACCGCCTACTCCCAAACAGAGACCGGAGACTTCAGAGTCCTCGGGTCTCAAGGCCTCGCCTCACCAGGCGAGGCCCGAAATCCGAACTAACAGCCCGCTTGTGCGGGCATCCAGTGCCTCCGAGGAGGCAATGGATACGTCGGTACCCTTGGTGCCGAAAGAGTGGCGTGGCTCCTTGGAGCGCGCCAAGAAAACAAAAAAGCAAATAACAGGGCCTGGTGACGGCCCTGTTAAGTGAACTCAAATTCCCCGTCTAAACAGCCACTCGCTTTTCGTACCCACAGCACTATTTTACATTCACCATGAACACTCAAATTATACAATGGAACGTCAGGGGCCTTCTCAGAAACCTTGACGACATCCAAGAACTCTTACACGAACACTCACCAAAAGTGCTGTGTGTACAAGAAACACACAAATTTTCTTCGTAAATATGTTATTTTTCGAAAGGACCGTGATGATGCCATGACATCATCCGGAGGTGTTGCCATCATAGTGAATCAAGGAATTGCATGCACACATTTACAACTCCAAACATCCCTTGAGGCAGTGGCTGTTCGAGCGGTTCTTTTTGATAAACTGATCACAATCTGCACTATTTACATTCCTCCCAGCTATCAGCTGCAAAAACGCGATTTACACTCTTAAATTGATGAACTTCCGCAGCCTTATGTTCTCCTTGGAGACTTCAATGCGCATAGCAGGCTATGGGGAGACTCTCGTTGCGATGCGCGAGGCCGACTGATTGAACAGTTCCTTCTCTCGTCGAACGCATGTCTCCTAAGTAGAAAAGAACCAACCTATTATAATCTCGCACATAACACCTACTCCTCCATAGACCTAAGCATAGTATCTCCATCTCTTGTGCCTCTACTCCAGTGGAAAGTCGTCAGTAATCTGTACGGAAGTGACCACTTTCCCATAGTTTTGAGCACAACTACAGCAAATGAGTGTCCACCCCGTGTTCCTAAATGGCTCATAAACAGAGCCGACTGGGAACGGTTTTATACCATCGCTCGTATAGATTGGAGTGACATATGTACTTTAAGCATTGATGTTGCTGTCGACTACTTCACAGCTTTTTTGATTGATGCTGCAACAAAATGCATCCCACAAACAAATGGACACCCAGGAAAACGGCGTGTGCCATTGTGGAACTCTGAATGCCGAAACGCGCGCAAACAGCAAAACAGAGCTTGGAGGCTGCTTCGGAACTCACCGACAGCTGAAAATCTTGACACCTTCAATAACGTAAAGTCTCAAGGCAGGAGAACGCGTCGGCAGGCCAGAAGAGAAAGCTGGCAGAAGTTTTTGTCAGGGATCAATTCATACACACAGGAGGCTAAAGTCTGGAACATGGTCGGTAGGATAGCAGGAAAACAAGTACACACACTTCCACTCGTGGACACTCAGATTGATACCTTGGAAGATCAGGCAAACTTCCTCGGTGCACACTTCGAACAGATGTGCAGCTCATCCCACTATACTGACACTTTCCAAAAATACAGAACAAGAATAGAAAAGCAGAAACTCGAACACAAATGCACTAGATCCGAGGCATATAACCAAGCTTTCAGTCTAGCTGAGCTGCGAATGTCTCTAAACTCCTGTAGTACTTCTGCCCCAGGTTCTGACCGTGTGGTGTATGAAATGTTAAAAAACCTACCAAACGAAACACGAAAAACCTTACTTTGTTTGTACAATGCTATCTGGTTTTCTGGCACTATCCCTACCTCCTGGAAGGAGGCTATTATTATTCCCATTTTGAAAGAGGGCAAGGATCCTTCTTTACCCTCGAGTTATAGGCATATTGCACTTACAAGCTGCTTGTGCAAAGTCTTCGAAAAAATGATAAACTGCCGCCTTGTACATTTTCTTGAAACAAACAATTTGCTCGACCCATTTCAGTGCGGGTATCGAGAAAGTAGGTCCACCACAGACCACCTTGTTCGTATCGAGGCACAGATCAGAGACGCCTTGGTCCATAAACAATATTTTCTCTCTGTGTTCCTCGATATCGAAAAGGCTTATGATACAACATGGCGTTTTGGAATTCTAAGAGACCTGTCCCACCTTGGCGTGCGCGGAAGAATGTTTCACATAATCGAAAGTTACCTGTCAAACCGGACATTCCGTGTCCGTGTGGGCACGGTTCTTTCCCAAACATTTGTCCAGGAAACAGGCGTGCCACAAGGTGGTGTACTTAGCTGCACACTTTTTCTCATAAAAATGAATTCCTTGCGCTTGACCATCCCTCACAATATGTTTTATTGTACATATGTCGATGACGTCCAGCTTGGCTTTAGGTCTTGCAATCTGGTAATGTGTGAGCGGAAGGTCCAGGTAAGTTTAAACAAGGTCTCCAAATGGGCAGAGGAAAACGGCTTCCGACTGAACCCATAAAAAAGCACGTGTGTCTTGTTCTCTCGAAAGAGAGGCATGCACTTAGAACCCGACATTGAACTGAACGGTCAACGTTTGTCTGTTAATGCGGAGCATAAGTTCTTAGGATTAATATTGGACAACAAGTTGGCCTTCGTACCGCACATCAAGTATTTAAAAACAAAATGCTTAAAAGCCATGAATGTTTTAAAAGTGTTGTCTCGTACTACGTGGGGTAGTGACAGGCAATGTCTCATGAATCTGTATCGAAGCCTCATTCACACCCGCTTAGATTATGGGGCCGTTGTTTATCAGTCTGCAACTCAAAGTGCTTTGAAGATGCTGAACCCCGTGCACCATTTGGGCATCCGCCTTTCTACGGGTGCTTTTCGCACCAGCAATGTAGAAAGCCTTTATGTTGAGTCAAATGAGTGGTCGCTTCATCTGCAGAGAACTTACATGTCCTTTGTTTATTTCCTTAAGGTGAAAGCAGATAAGAAGCACCCCTCATACTCTACTATTAATGATTTGTCGAGCTCCATTCTGTTTCAAAACAGGCCTTCGATGAGGCAGCCCTTCTCAGTTCGCCTGAAAAGTCTAGCTGAGGAAACTGGAGTCACTTGAACACAGTTTAATGGCTCCTGTAGCATATCCGCCACCGTGGCAATGGCAGACTATTGACTGCGATGTGTCCTTTCTTGAAGTTACAAAACATGCGCCTATTGCCCATATCCGAACATACTTCCTGGAACTTAAACACAAATACACACGTCCTGAGTTCTTTACAGATGCCTCCAAGTCCAACTCCTCTGTGTCCTACGCTGTTGTCGGCCCATTCTTTTCGGATGCTGGCCCTCTGCATCCAGGCACAAGTATCTTCACAGCGGAAGCTTACGCGATACTTGTGGCAGCTAAACACATCAAACATTTACAAAAAGCAGTAGTTTATACAGACTCCCTTAGTGTGGTAACGGCCCTGCAGTCTTAAAAAACAAAAAACCCGGTCCTCGTCTCACTTTACTCCATTTTATGCTCACTCTACACACTCAACCAACATGTTGTAGTGTGCTGGGTGCCAGGGCACCGAGAGATTCAAGGCAACGTGAGGGCGGATCAGCTCGCTGCATCCGTCCACAAAAGCACTGCCCCTACACCCATATCAATCCCGGCCCTTGATCTTAAGCCGTCTCTCAAACGAAACCTCAGGGTATACTGGCAGAGCAAGTGGGATACACACACACAAAATAAACTACACATTTTTAAGCCACATCTTGGTCATTGGCTGCCAGTATCAAAATCGCGCCATACAGAGGTAATACTAACGAGACTCTGGATAGGACACACATACACGACACACACATATCTTTTGTCCGTAGGCGATCCACCATTGTGTGACAGATGTGGTGAAGCATTGACAGTCCTTCACATGTTAATTCAGTGCAAACACTTAGAATCTCTAAGAAAACAGCATTTTCCGTTACCCTACCGACAACATATACCTTTACACCCTGCAATGTTCGTTGGTAGGGAACCGCTTTTTAGTTATAAATCATTGTTAGCGTTTTTAAAAGAAATTCATAATTTTCATATCATATACCCGGGCATTCCGTAGCACGACCTCTCCAGAGAGGTTTTCGCTGCGGTGGCTACACAACAAAGCACTTGCCTCACGGCCCTTGGACGCAAGGGTACGAACGAGTGAGGCACTTGTGCTAATGCCATACATGTCCGCCATCGTTTTTATTATCATCAACTTTTGTCATCTATTCGCACGACACACACCTTTCACGGCATGGTCATGATTTTATTACTTGTATGTTTTTACCCGCCTTACCGCGAGGAATTTTATGGCCCTTATACAGCCGCTAATCACAATCATTGTCCACATTCCTTATCCCATGAACTGGCGCTCTTTGGCCATCAAATGGCCCTTGCGCCAAAAAACACCATATATCATCATCATCAACAGCACCACTGCATTTTAATGACGTGTGTGCGGTGGAATTTGTTTATGAACGTGTACTTTACCTTACGGTGGGTGCGTGCCTATTTTGCAGTACGCGAAAATTGTACGTCTCGGGCTTTTACTGGAACGATTGCATTGTAGTTAGCGCATGAATCTTCCTTCACTTTGCTGCGAAGTGCCCCGTTTCAAAAAAGAGTGCACTTTTAGAACTTTGTGTGGTAACAATTGTGACAATAGTTTCCGCTCAACCTGTGTGTGTATCTGTGCACATGTTTTGTGCATCCTTCGTGTTCAAGCAGCGCATTGAGTGTTCAGCTATGAACGTTGTTAGTTTGCACTCGTCCTGTCTGTGTTCTATTTGTGTATTTTTTTCTTGAGCAACGCACTGTGCATTTTCAATCTTGTGTCTGTTTTTTGTGTGAAATTCAAGTGATTGCTATCACATTCATTCCTTTGCCCTTGTGGTAAAACTGCGACGTTTTTAATTTTGCTGCGACAGTGTCACATTTAGTGTTTGAAAGAATCACATGTGGCACATGAAGAGAGTAGGGTGTTTTAGCGCTAATACTAATATATATATTCGTATATGCCACATATCGTAAATATATACCTATAGCAGACCATGAAAGTCACGACAGGCCGTGTGTATAAAGCTGACACTATAACTTACAGATAGCCAGGTCAGCTTAAGCCAATAACCTCTGCATGTTGAGAGAAGACAAGCATGGTCAGGAAATGCACAGAGAATTAATAGTATTGGGGGAGCTTGCTGACGCGTAGCACCGTAATCGTGAAATATGAGCTACTGTTGCAGTATTATCTTGTGAAATGAAGAAGGCAGCTGTCCCCAGTAAAGACACTCTTTTTATATGTAAGATTGTGCCCAAAACATGAAAAGCCAAGGTAGACGGATCACAGTCATCAGATGTCAGCAATGTGATTGTCGGCACAATGCATATTCCTTGACAGATCTGTGATATCTTTTTAGTGCTATCACTGTTACTCTCATAAGCTCTACAATAAACTTGATGGACTAGTCTTCAGCTGCTCTTCAGGCATCTTTTGGTGATAAATTTTTCTTGCTGTGGCTTTGACGTCACGTGGTGGATTCATGCACATGTTGGACTTCACTGTTGTTTATGTTAAACGGCATCGGTGTGCATGTGACATCATATTGTATAAAAGTGTGTGTTCTTTCTAATGAACTTTCTAGTTGTGAGTAAAACAGTGCAATTGTTTCCCTTTCGGTCCTTGTGTGTGGTTTGAAGATGAAAATACCAATCAACTGTTGTGTCCTGCATATGATATAAACAGAGCAATGTCAAAACATCCCAGAGCATTTGAACATTGTATTACAGCCTGTGCTGGTACTAACAGTTTTTGTGAGTGAGACTCATTGCCATAAAAAAATAACCAAGAAACCAGGCGGCATTCTGATTGAGTGCTTTTCCTGCCTGTTACAGTGAACAGAACATACGAGTGGTGTCTACGGGTGACAGCTACATTCTGTCCTTCGACAGCCCATCTCCACAGGACAGTGGATCTTACACATGCAGCGCCCTCTATGGAAGCACCATTCCTCTTTCCGTCACTGTTCACATCACCTTCTACCGTGAGTACTTTTTTTTTATTACACCATGAGCATGCAAGCTAGTGTGTGTCTTTTGGGGAACCAGCAGCTGAAAGTGATGAAATTACTGCATCACCATCATCAGCCTGACTACGTTAAGTGCAGGGCAAAAACCTCTTCTATGATCTGCCAATCAACTCCATCTTGTGCTTTCTACTGCCACGTTATACCTCTGAACTTTTTAATCTCTTCGGCCCACCTAACTTCCAGTCTCCCCTTCGTGCGATAGCCTTTTCTGGAAATTCAGTCACTTACACTTGATGACAAGTGGTTTTCCTGACTACATGCTATGTGCCCGGCCCATCTCCATTTTTATCTTCTTGATTTCAGCTGTAATATCCTTTACCCTGATTTGTTCCCTGACACACTCTGCTCTCTTCTTGTCTCTTAAGGTTCCACTTATCATTTTCCTTTCTATCGCTTGCTGCGCCGTCCTCAATTTAGGCTGAACCCTCTTTGTAAGCGTCCAGGTTTCTGCTCCAAAGATAAGTACTGGCAAGATGCAGCTTTTATATACCTCCTTCTTGAGGGTTAGTGGCAGATTAACATTCATGATTTGAGAATGTTTGCCGAATGTGATCCACCCCATCCTTATTCTTCTAGCTATTTCACTCTCATGGTTTGACTCCACGGTTACTACATGTCATAAGTAGGCATATTTCTTTACAACTTCCAGCGTCTCTCCACCGATCGCAAAGTGCTGTTTTCTGCCGACTCTTGCACATTATTTCAGTTTTGTGCATATTAACTTTTAGACCTACTCTTCTGCTTTCTGCGTCTAGTTCAGTAATCATGAGCTGTAATTCGTCCCCTCAGTAACTTATCAAGGCAATGTCTTCAGCGAAGTACAGGTTATTAAGATTCTCTTCATTAACTCTTACCACTAATGAACCTCAGTTGTGAATGTACCAATTATTACACCAGTTGCGCTATACTGCACCAAAGGGTGAAACCTACCACATCCCGCTACATATAGACCGAAGTTACATAATTTAGCACACACCAAGACGCTATTTTTACTGTATTTTGAAGAAAAGAAAGTGAAAAATTCATGCAGCTTGAAGCATTGGGGTAAGCTGAATAAGAAGGTTATCGCAAGGGAATGTCAAGCAGCCTGATGTCATAGATATAGGATAGATATTTAGGCCTGTCTCTAGGAAAGCAAGGAGGAGTGAAATCACATTTTTGTATGTTACATATATAAATATACATTTATATATACATATATTTTTTTTGTTATGCATGACAAGAGGGTTGGTAAAGGTGTGACTGGCAACTGCTCCAAGAGGCTGATTGACTAATCCAAAGCGATGTTTCAACTCCTCCAGAAGCTGTGCCGAAATGATTTCGATTGATCACATCACAGTGCTCACTAAAGCGGGAGAAAAATATGGCCTCGTGTTTTGCACTTGCATTGATTTGCTTGTTCTACTTGGGAGTAACTATGTTTTGAACTTGTATTTGAATGGGGCTTGTCGTAAAGGCTTTATTGCAAGAAAGTACACTTGCGAAGATGTATTTGTTTTATATTAATCCAAGTATAAAAGGGCCTTCTAATGCTTTTAGAGCATTGCCAGAAAGTATTTGGGGCTCCTGTGACCATGTGAACCAAATATTGTAGCGCTGTATGCAGCAGGAAATTCAGTTATGCAATGGGCAACCAAAAAACCACTTATTCGTATTACACACATTGTAATCATGTTCCTTAGCCATTTCATTAAAGCACCTGCCAGTTTGACTAATGTACTGGCATCTGTAAATTGAAGGATTCTTATGACCACTAAAAGACTACCAGAAATCACTTTCTTTTCTCTGAGCAACTTGTCATCAACAGGCCTACGTAGGGAAGAACATGGTCATTGGATGTTTCGATGATCGCGAGAATGTGCTCACAGGGTCGGTGCATGCTTCTTTTCAGAGCCCCCTCTGCACTCATTGGAAGAAACGAATGGCTTTTGGTGTGCAAGCAATCCTTGTAACAGAATAAAGAAATATGGTGGGGCAAGATCGATAGGTGCTGCTCGGGTTGTCATTGAAAGGACCCCTGAGAGTGAAAGCTTTTTTTGCACCTTTTTTACTGTAATTTGTAGCTTTCCATCTGGTAATGCTAAAATTGAATCGTAACTGCCCTAACACATCAGATAATTAATGTTAGCATCATTAATTCAGAAGGATTTTACGTCAGTTTGATATGTCCACTTAAATACCAAAAGAAACTAGCACGGCATAGTGGGGCAGCGCTTGATACTACATGCATTCGAGCTGTGGTGACGCTGGACATGCCGTTTCTAAATAGGTGGACCTGCAGTTGTGGGATCTCGAGGTAGTGAGCCACCCCGCTCTTGGAGTGAACGGACCCAGCGGACGCAGTCGGAACGAACCAACAACATACACATTTAACTACTGACGGATATGTCTGACGAATATTCATACATCAATTGTGCTCAAACGCTCTAAAACACCCTTACACTTAATTACGCAATGCTCAACAGCATACAAACACAAGGCGGTGTCGCCAATGCCCGACTCACCACAAGGACCTTGGCAGATGGCCTGCAGTGCCATGCACCGGGGTCCCACAGCAAGAGACAACCGGTCGCGCTAAACGCCACCAGCAAGAGACTCGCTCAGTCCTCTCTTGGCACCACCAAGACTTGCCGCCAGAAGTCTCTGCCAATGCTACCATTCTAACCATGATAATGATAGTGATCAACGTTCTTGAACACGCCAGCTACTGCTCCATAGTTGTGACCCTGAAATACGGCTTCTGCGCGAGACACGTGCACCACGCGGCACAACTTTACAGGGGGTGTTAGCACCCCCACATTCTCCATATCCTTATTCAAACCATATCCGGAAAAGAAAAACATGAAAGAAATCGGATACGCAAGCTCTAACGAAATATGACAACACATGTTCCTGCACAATGTCTATGCACCACGACACCTCTGCCGGTCGACACTGCTGCACTATCCGGCTCGACAACTTCACCTCGGTACTGGTACCCGCAACAGCATCGTTGCCATCAGCGCGACGAACCGTCACTCGCACCGACAAGTCTTCCGGCTGCGACCAGCACTCACGATGGGGCTGGACTGCAGGCAGTGACGCAGGTCCCAGGCATCTCCATCTCACGACCGCATTCCTGGCCAGCGGCGCTGACGATGTGCAGAAGACAGCCAGCCGCGGGTTACATCATTCCTGCGGCGTACATTTCAAAACACTCTACAGAACAATGCAGTAGCGCAGAGGGAAGGGAGCTTCGGGCTTCTTGCCAACGTGGTACGATGCTCAGTACTGCTAGCTAATACATCGGTGGCGGCCGAGACGCCCAGCTAAAAGAAAGCAAGGGTCACTTTTTCTTGTGCATCGCAAGATAAAAAAAAAATTGAGAGAAGAGGGTATGCGTTATTCTTCGTAACCTTATTCAGCCTGCAGTAGTCTACACAAAGGCAATATGTATCATCTTTCTTTGGAACTTGAACTACTGGAAAACCCCATTAGCTGTTTGACCTCTCAACTATGCCTGTGTCGATGAGTTTGTCCAAGGCCGCGTCAAGTGCTTTTTGCTTAGCCAAGTGGACGGGTCGGTGATTGCATTTCCAGGGTCCTGCATCATCTGTGTTGATTCTGTGCTTGACCGGCATAGTGCGGTAAGTGAACATCGCATCGTACTCATACAACAGCGACGACAGCTGTGCTCTTGCCCCTTCTGAAAGGCCCTGTGCCTCTACCAAAAGTGGGTGCAGACCTTCCCTGCAGCGCGGCACATTGTTGCTGCAGGGGAGAGGGGTTACTCGCTTTCTCAGCGCGCTTTCCTCCTCGCGTATTTGCGAGGAGGAAAGCGCTTGCCCCAGTATCCAAAAGTGCTGCGAACTTCTTTCGAGCTATCGCTAACTCGATTAGCGGCACGGGCGAGTCTACGGCATCACTTGTGCGACAGACTGAGGGTGCAAGTGATCCGAACGCATCAGTGGAATTACTGATTGCTGCGCGGTGTCCGATGTGGATCATCGGCGGCGCCGCCCGTTTGTTTGCTTCTGATCCGGTGTGCGGCACCGATAGCAAGGGCCACGGAAACCACGCCGGCTTGATCGTAAGTCCCCTCGATCAGGTGGTCATCGCTCTGGGTTGCACCGCTCATGCCCACGCGCTCCTGCCATGGAATGTTACGCGCAGGGGCGGCGTTGGCTGTATTGAGCGTGTAAGCTAGGGGTTCTAAGGGCGGTCTGACAGCTACCAACCGTGTAGTACGTGCTCATCAGCGAACGATGCTGACGCCTTATCCCTAAATGCTTCGATTCACCTATTTGTGCCACCTTCGACAGGCAGCTGCGCAGTGCCTTAGGCCTAATGAGTCGCTCGACAACAACCGGCACCCACCCAGCACACCGCCTAGACACAAAAAAGGCAGCCGCAAGGAGACATTCACTCTGTAAGGTGGCCCTATCGCTCACTGCACACAGCAGCTTACCGAGCGATCGTCGTCCACCATCCCGTGTCACGACGCCCCGGCATCAAGCCGCAAGGCAGACAGCAACGACGCCAGACTCTCTGAATCCAAAGAGATAGAAGGCTATTCATAGAAACTCAGACCACCTACAAGGCTTCTGTACTCACTCGCTTCGGGTTTGGCCTACAATCCACGTGCTCTAAGCTTTGCTCACCCCAGAATGCAGACCGCATGGCTCTCATTCCAACTGAACAACGTTCTTTAAAGCCACCACCAACAACAACAACAAAAAAAAAAAAAACACTTGCGGGCACAAAAAAAAAAAAAATAACTCAATGTGCCGACAAGTTCAAACACGTCACAAAAACCGATCTCCCTGCTCTCAACAAAGTACACCGCCGACGCCAGCAATGGACGTCCCCCTAGGGCTACTCTTCCCTGGTTCAAGCAAAAGCTTGCACCGAACCGCGAAAACGGTCGTCCGATGCTCCAAGAGCTTCTCATTAGGCAGCCAGCACGGGATCTCGAGGTGGTGAGCCACCCCACTCTTGGAGTGAACGGACACAGCAGACTCGGTCGGAACAAACCCAACAACACATACATTTAACTACTTTTAGAATGACGATATCGTCAGACGAATAATTATACAACAATTGTGCTCAAACACGCTAAAACACTATTACACATAATTATGCAACACTCAACAGCAAAACAAATACAACGGTGTCGCCAACACCTGACTCACCAGAAGGGCCCCGGCAGACGGCCCGCGGTGCTGTGCACCGGTGGTCCCACTGCGAGAGACAACCGTTTGCGCCAAACGCCACCAGCAAAAGAGACTCTCGCAATTCTCTCTTGCCACAAGGGGTCACTGCCAGCACTACCCGCCTACCCAGAAGATGATGTCAAAAGAAAATCGGATAACTTTTTGAGCTGCAGAAGGGAAGTGTCCGATTTGATCAGTGACACTATTAGAAGTAAGGGGGCCCAATCGATGGCGGAAGTAAACAAGAAGGATAGAAAGGCAGCTGCAAAGGTTTGGGACCATCTTGATTCTCTGAGTAATAAGACAAGTATGAAACAGAGGTTTATAACTACAGCTCAAGGGGTCAGAGTAGAAGGGGATAAGGCAATGGAATATATAAAAACAATGATGACAGGAAAATTTAAACACCAAGAAAGCACTGCATTCACCGTACCAGATTAGGGTGGACCAATTAGCTCAGTGGCTCCACTGAGACGAGAGCGGGAAAGGGCAGAGAAGAGGGTTCATAATAGCACATCAACTGGACCTGGTGGCATCCCAACTATGCTAATAAAGAAACTAGGACCAAACTTTAAGCAAACATTAAAAGAGGCAGCGAGCATGAAGCTCCCAATGGGTGGAAACTAAGCAGAATGAGCATGATCTATAACACAAACGGGGACAAAGCTGATATAAACAACTACCGCCCTATAAAAGTGACATCAGTTATTCACAGGATGCTGATGCAGATAGTAAAGGAAAGGCTACAGACAAGGGTGGAGAATGAGGGGGTGCTGGGAGAACTACAAAGTGAGTTCCGTAAACAAAAGAGGTTGGAGGACAATCTGTTTTTATTGATGCAGTGTATCGCAATAGCGGAAGAATAACGCAGGCCCCTGCGGCTGGCATTTCTAGATATCAAGGAAGCTTACGCTAGTGTGATTCAAGAAGACTTGTGAGGACTACTGAGCGCAGTATATGTGGAAGATGGAATAACTAATCTTCTAAAATATATGTATAAAAGTAACAAGATAGTTATCAAATGAGAAGAACAGGTATATGAACCTATAGAGATACTACGCAAGCTTCGACAGGGATGTCCCTTGTCACCTTTGTTATTTATGCTGTATCTCCAGGGACTAGAACCAAAATTGAAGGGTAGTCGACTCGGACTCAGCCTCCCTTTTGCGAAGAAAGGAAAACACATTCAACAGTCGTTGTCAGCGTTGATGTATGCAGATGATATAGTAATAACAGCCGACAAGGAAGATCTGCAGGGATTGATAAACATCTGTGACAATGAGGGAGATAAGTTAAATTTGATGTTCAGCAGGGGAAAATTGGCAATCGTGAATTTTAATGATAACAAAGGCAGTGAGCAGAAGATACAGGAAGTCACGCTAGAAATAGTGGATAAAAACAAATACTTGGGCATATGAATAAATAACGGAGCTGAGTATCTAAGGGAGCATGGAAGATACGTAATGACTAAGGGCACGAGGAACGCAGCTGTAATGAAAAATAGGGCACTGTGGAACTACAGTAGAAATGACGTCGTGAGAGGGATTTGGAAAGGTGTCATGGTGCCGGGTTTGACGTTCGCCAATGCGGTCTTGTGCATGAAGTCAGAGGTTCAAGCAAGATTGGAAATTAAACAACGTGGCATAGGTAGACTTGCTTTGGGAGCACACGGGAATACACCAAATCAAGGGGTACAGGGAGACATGGGATGGACAAAGTTTGAGTGCAGGGAAGCTAGCAGCAAGATAGAATTTGAGGAGCGATTGAGAAAAATGGGAGATGAGCATTGGGCTAGGAAAGTTTTCAGCTGCTTGTACATGAAGAATGTTGATACTAAATGGAGGAAGCAAACTCGAAAATTGTCAACCAATTATATAGACAACAGCAGAATAATACCAAGCCAAAAGGAAACATCGGTTAAGGAGATGGTGAAGGAAACGGAGAGGGACATGTGGAAGATGGGAGTGCTTAAGAAATTGTCACTGGAGACCTACCGAACTTGCAAGGGAAAAGATCTACGACAATTCTCGGGGTAGCTCTCTGCTCTTTGAGGCTAGAATGGGAGTATTGCGGACCAAGACGTGCCGAGCAAAATACGAAGGCATAGACACGGTATGTAGTATGTGTGGAGAGGAGGAGGTAAATGGCTGAACATTTGATAATGTTCTGTAAAGGGTCCACCTTATGGTCAAAGATAATGGCACCAAATTTTTCAAAGCATTGGGGTGTAGGGACAGTGAAGGTAAAATAGGCTTTAAACGGGTAGAAATAACCAGGAGGAGGCTAACTGATTGGTGGCTACAAACGAGGCGCGAGTGAAATTCATTTCTTAAACACAGTGATAATACTTGACTTTATGGCTAGGTGGCATGAGCCACTGCCCGATCTAAAGGGCACAGCCGGATACATCCATCCATCCATCCAACCATGATGATGATAGTGGTGATAAATGCTTGCGAACATGCCACCTCAATAGTTGTCACCATGAAATACGGCTTCTGCGCAGGACACGTGCGCCACGCAGCACAAACAACTTTACAGGGTTATAGCACCCCACACGGTTTGCAAGCAGTGAAGAATGAAACGATGTGGATGCTCCGAGCGTCACCTCATAAAAAAAAGGCATTCTTTGGAGCAGCCTCACAAAAGAGGGGTGACGAACAATAGTCCTTGCTGGGTGCGAGTATTGTGCGTACCCCGCAAATGTTTTCCGACGTCAACAATACTTGCTTGACCTCTGCAATGTCCCAAGGGGACTCCCTGTCTTCTTCAAACCACCGAAAATGTCAATTTTATATGAATATTCGAGCGAGCACGCTTTCTTTCTTTAAAACCAAAATAAAATGTCTTATAGACAATGCTCATCACTAATAAGCTGTCAAGAGTGCCCCACGCACGCAGGACTGTCAAATAACTTTAGCATATAGAGTTTCCAAAATTGGTGTCGGGGGGTCCTTTGAGAATTCCTTGAATAGGCGCTGCCAGGGACGCCTTGGGTCTTAGCATTGCTGTGATTTCTCGGCAAGAAGCCTTTTAATGTACGACTTTGCACGCTTGCCATGCAATGGCCCCTCGCGGGCCATGACCAAGAGGCTTTTGCGCATGCCCTGTGTGTTGAATGAGTGTTTTCTTCGCAGATGACATTACGTGGGAGGACTGCCCGCAGAGCCAACACCTGATCCTGGGACAGCCAGGCAAGATTCGATGTCGTGTGCGAGGCAATCCTGTGCCCCTGGTGAGCTGGCTCAAGGATCGCGAGGAACTCGACCCCCAGCGTTACGAGGGCAAAGAGGACGGCATCTTGGTGCCAGTTGCGCAGGACGTAGACCGTGGCACTTACGTAGTCTCTGCCATGGTTTCCGTCACGGGAAAGTTCCAGAAGCGCAACATCACCGTGGACGTCTACAGTGAGTCGTGGCCCATACCTGCCAGATCTCCTGAATTTCGACGTTTTATTCTGTCAGTACGACTGTCATGAAAATCTCCCGGAAATTGAAATTTCTGTGCGTGATGTGGCCGCATTGACAAAAATGGTGGTCAATACTCTCCAGGCTTTTTGCGAACCTATCGCACTTTATTGTAAAGGAATTTAAAAGGCGTTCATATAAGCGTATAGTAGAATATCAGTGATGCGAAATGGCAGCAGATGCGGATCCACAAAACTTCCCAGCCAAATTCCACTGTGTCTATTGGGCCAAAATTGGTATGTTCCTGAACACGTTTTCTAATCGCCGCAGGTGCTATGAACTTTAGTACTGAAATCGTTGAACGAAGTTCAAGAGCAGCATGCTTGAAGCATCGGAAGTACGTGTGCAACCTGCGCACGCACTGTAGAAGACAGTGCGTGTGGTTGTTGTTGCCACCAAACGTTGGGTGCCATAACAACTGTGGATGAAACCGCAGTCGTTATTGACATCATTTTGTATGGCGACGACATAACTTATAGAACTCTGGAAGTGTGCACGTGGCCAACGCTCGACTAGTGAAAAGCAATCCTGCTTTCTGCAAACTCTGCGGACAAAACCACGGCAGATGAGATCATAGATAGCATGAAACGACTCAGTTTTGAAGACACATGTGCAGCATGTGCACGCTTATTGAAAACAAAACTACCGTTCGCTGCAACATTCGTGCGAAACACCACGGCCGCGATTACATGATAGCGACCTACGAGCTCCAAGGGCATGCAGCTAATGCAGCGGTAGACTAAAGGCTGTAAACACGTTAAAGAAAGGGCTAGACGCGTTTTGGCGTTCTAGTCAAATTTGGCGTTCCAGTGAACAAAGCTTCAACCCGTGCTTTCGTGGCAGTCACCTGTGCCATCCCGTTCGTTCACGTGTGTCCCAGGTAGATATACGCGAGTTGTTTTGACGGAAATAGATTTTACTAGTTGTTTTGATGACGTGAACTTTCTGGATGTGTGCTCCCCTTGGAGACTCTCTCCTTGTGGGAAACCCTATCTATTTACCAGTGGCAAACCCTACCCTCAAGTGTTCGGCCACTTCAACCTACTACAAGACCGCAGCTCTGAAGTTCGCGCTTGCGATTGGGACCCCCCCCCTTCCCTCTTGTTTTTAGCAATGTTTTTTTGTTCTGTTTTCTTTTGGAGCCAATAAAATAGCGAAAAATAATTCAACCCCCACCCCCACCCCGCCGCCCGTTTCGGAAATCTGCCGGATTCAGAATCCTTGAACTTTGCAGGTATGGTGGCCTTTCTCTAGGGTTCGTTGTTACCTGCAGTATCTTATAGAGAAGCATGCCCTCAAGGTGCATGATTATCTGCTCCCTTTAATCTGCAAAGGCCTGAAACGTCCAAATAATACTCAGTACAGTTAAACCTGGATAGTACGAATTTAACTCCCAGAAAAATTCGTTACAAAGATGATTTCGTTATATGCAGGTTCGGTCGAAAATTAGAAAAATAAACCCTCAAATTAAACAAAAAAGGGACTGAAGGCAGATATATTCCCAAACACTTATTTTACAGTAAAAAAAAACGCGATAGAAATTATATGAACACTCTTGGTGAGTTTTCGCCGTCGCCCCCATGTTCCGTAACAAGTCCAAATTGATAGCATACCCCCGCCCATCGCAACTTTCACTAGTGGATAAAAGCGCGTGAGCGCTGCTGAAGGAGAGATCAAATGAGTCGGCCCATCCCTATCGCCTGAAAAGTGCAGAAGGTAACCGTTATGTTGCTGCTATCAGCCTAAGCAGTTTCACATAGCGCCACAGGATGGCGCCTTTTATCGCTCCTATGATCATTGAAATAAACTTGCTGCTGGCTGCATAGGTTAGTCAACATTTGAACTGAGCCTTGTCTGTGTGCTGCCTAGGGAGAACATAACTGGCGACGAGGAGGCGACAGCTCATTGCACGCTTGAAGCATCTGAAGCATCTGGAGGGTCTGTGTCGAAGTGGCCAGAATACTCTGACGGCCCAGGCTGCCACGGCACCGCTCGCACATGATCATGGTGCCGCGTCCATTGGCGGTCATCTGGTTGTCTTAGCACTGCCGCATACCTTTGTTCGCCTCTACCGTTGCCTAGACGAAAACTACATGCGAAAACGTTCTCAGTGGTGTGGCTACGGCTCCTGCCGATCCTCTGTTGACCTGGAAAGTCTGAGAGATCTGATGAGACATCACCGTGACCGTAAGTCATGCCATAGTAAATCTAAAACCGTTTTTAACTTCCGGTTCATGAGAAGTTCAGCGTGGCTACAACCTGTTACTTCGTGCGGAGTGGTTCGGGATGTGAGCGAAATTCTCGCTATCTATGTGTGCAAATCATTCTCTAGCTGCGCTTTCTTCAGCTTCTCGTGATCGTTGAAATAAACTTGCTGCTGGCTGCATAGGTTAGTCAACATTTGAACTGAGCCTTGTCTGTGTGCTGCCTAGGGAGAACATAACTGGCGACGAGGAGGCGACAGCTCGTTGCACGCTTGAAGCATCTGGAGGGTCTGTGTCGAAGTGGCCAGAATACTCTTGACGGCTCAGGCTGCCACGGCACCGCTCGCACATGATCATGGTGCCGCGTCTATTGGCGGTCATCTGGTAGTCTTAGCACTGCCGCATACCTTTGTTCGCCTCTACCGTTGCCTAGACGAAAACTACATGCGAAAACGTTCTCAGTGGTGTGGCTACGGCTCCTGCCGATCCTCTGTTGACTTGGAAAGTCTGAGAGATCTGATGAGACATCACTGTGGTCCGTAACTCAGGCCATAGTAAATCTAATGCCGTTTTTAACTTCCGGTTCATGAGAAGTTCAGCGTGGCTACAACCTGTTACTTCGTGCGGAGTGGTTCGGGATGTGAGCGAAATTCTCGCTATCTATGTGTGCAAATCATTCTCTAGCTGCGCTTTCTTCAGCTTCTGTTTAATGGTCTGTACTGCACGCTCTGCTGCTCCATTAGAGGCTGGGTGATGAGGTGGTACAAGAATTTGTCGGAGGCCGTTTCTGCGCAATAAGATCTTGTATTCTTCACTCACGAACGCTGGACCATTGTCGGATACGACTACACGAGGGAGTCCATGAGTAGCGAACATTTTTCGCAGGCAACCAGTAGTAACTGCACTCGATGGGCTGGATATGGGGAACACTTCTATCCACTTCGAGTATGCGTCGACCGCTATGAACAAGTAAGCATTCCTTAGTGGTCCAGCTTAGTCTACATGAATCCGAGACCACGATCTCTATGGGAATGGCCATGGCTTGATTGGCACCCGTCTCGGTAATTGCTGATCTTCTTGGCAGGTGCGGCATGCTTGCACAGCTGCCGTGACCTCATCTATGGCTGGCCACCAAACGTGGCTACGGGTCACTGCTTTCATGTTGGCCTTTCCTGGATGCCCTTCATGTAGCAGTCTTAACACGTCGACCTGCATAGACGCATGCACAACCACCCTGCTTCCTAGCGGAATGCAATCACTCTGCACATTCATGTCACGAATACTAGTACCTAGTGTATTTTTTCTATGGAGCTTCTAGGGCAACTCCCCTGCCAGCCCAAAGAGCTTCGCGAAGACGTGACAGCAGCAGGTCTTCGCTCATAGCGGCCGCAATAGCTTGCGCTGATATCACTCTGTGGTAAAATCCTTGGAGCATAAAAATCTCCGGCGGGTTCTCATTTTCAAAATCGGCTAATGGAAGAGGAAGTCGGCTCAGGGCATCGGCGTGTGGAGTGTGACCACCAGGTGTGTACTTCAACACATAATCATAGCCCGAAAAAAAAGAGTGCCCAGCAGAGTAATCGAGGTGAGCAAGATCCTGGAATCGGCTTATTTGCCGCCAGAAGCCCTAAAAGTGGCTCGTGATCCGTTGCGATTTCGAATCGCTGTCTCCTAAGGTACTGCTTGAAACGTGTTACCCCGAACACAACTGCTAAGACTTCTTTATCGAGCTGGCTGTAGTTTCGTTCAGCTGTGGCCAAGCTTCTGGACGCGAAAGCAATTGGTCACTGTTCTCCCGACGCTTCCGGCTGGGCTAGAACTGCGCCAAGACCATATGGAGACGCATCAGTTACAAGCACTGTAGTTTTTTTCGTGTCAAAGTGCGCCAATGTCATCGGAAATGCCAAGAGCTGCTTACTTTCGCTGAAGGCCTCCTCCTGACGTGGTGCCCAGGTCCATGGTGTACCTGGTACCAATAGACCTTTCAATGGATTGAGTACCGCTGACGAGCGAGGGATGAACTTCCGGTAGAAGTTTATCAACCCCATAAAGCTTTGCAGAGTTTCTACGTCTTGTGGCCTTGGTGTCGAGAGGATGGCTTCCACGTTCCTGGGGCTGGGATGCAAGCCTTCAGCGGTGATGATGTGTCCTAAGTACTCAAAGCAATCTTTCATTATTTTGCATTTTGCTAGCTTCAGGCGCAAGCCGGCATCTTGGAGGCGTACCAATCGCGCTTTCAAAGTTAACCCCATTTTCGCCCGTACAGAAAAATATGAAAATTTGTCATTAACACTATCAATAAATGAATGGAATGCATTACCTTGCATTCTATAAGTGAACCATTTTGCTTCTATAAGTGAACCTTTTTTGTTTAATTCAGAATTGCTCACGTATTTAGAACCATGTCTCTTTCATTAACAATGATGCTTTATTCGATGTTGTATTGCTTATTGTATTTCTTGTTGTATTGCTTGCATTGATGTTTATGATTTTCTATACCGTAAAATTGTATTAACCTATAATTATTCATTCTCTGAAAAAATTTGTATTTATGTTCCCCCCCCCCATGTAACGCCCCTAGAAGGGCCCTTAGGGTACTTGAATAAACTTCTTTGAAGATTTCGCTGGTACCAAAATGATATGTCATAAAATGCGGGTTGTCGCGAAACCGGGGTACATATAATCAAAGTTCTACTTTATGTGAAAATTCGTTTTAGAGGTATATTTTAGCACTATAACTATTGCAAAACTATTTATTTAGTTTGTTATAACTAATATTTCAATATACGGATCATTATATTGGGGTCTCAGTGTATCTGAATTTTTCTGTATTGGTTGCATGCAAGGAATTGTGGTAATTATTCCGGGCCCTTGTTTAAAACGAATGTTGACACTTCTGATGCAATGACAAAGACTCGCTAAATAAGCATCCATAGTACACAACACGAGTGTGAACTGTTTAATTGATGAAAATATGACTCATATACCATATTTACTCGCATAATAGGCACACCCCAGTTTGGTAATGAGAAATCGGATTTTTTTCATTTCCGCACGTAATAGGCGCACCCCAAACTTGGGCGTGATTAGTAGTTCTGTACTGTACTTGCATGGTTGCCATTCGACGACCTCTCACGTAAACTGGAGCGAAGAAAACAAATAAATGAGAAAAGACAGTGGCAGTGCCGCGTCAGATGCGCTGGCTCGCTGAGTGTGAAGGGCAGTTGCCTGAGCATCGTAGTAACCTTTGCACCGGCGCCGAGGTGGTTTTGGCTGTGCGCGTTCTGCATGGAACGTGCGATAGCGTCCTCATCAAATGCGCTTTGAGTTTTCTGTCGGGCAAAACGTCGTTATTATCGCACTTGCTACCTCGTCCGCAATTTAAAAGCTTTCGGGCTTTCAGACGCAAGCTTTTGCCTTAGCTGCCATTAGGCGGACTTGCACAAGCTCGGCGGACTTTTGTCACCATTTATCTCCCTGTCGTGAACCTAAATGTTGCATCGCGCGCGCTGTTCATATGGGTCAGTGCTTGAAAGCGATCTTTTTGTCACCCAATATTCATGATGTCTTGTACAAACTTCCCGCAACAACATGCCAAACCGTGGGCTAGGCCGAATTAGCGTTGGTTGCTTTTAGGTGGTGGTTGAGGGCAATCAAAGTTTGGTTTTCTACGGAATCAACGTAACTCATTGCGGTGGCTTTATTTGAAGGAAAGGGGTCATGGGTGGCACTTATAGCACTTGAAGGTGGTTCGCAATTCCGTTGCAGTTTCTTTGGATATGGGGTGCAAGCCCATGAAATCGTGCGATCGGTACCGCTCAGAGCACAAAATTTCGGTGGTGGCCTGGAACGTACATCCACGAATTTTCGCGATGGCACTTTCTTTTCTCAGTTTTTTTCTCTGTTCATTCTGTTCCCAATGCGGATTATAGATAAGTTTTAATAATTTGAATGCTTGTAAGCACACCGCATTGCATGTCCGATTTCCGGGTACGCGAGACTGCATGTTCAACACGTTTTGCGCTAGTATGGCCTATGAAGAAGGTTATTTCAGCTTTAGTGCGGATATTCATGACTTCAGTCGCTTGCATTATTAGCAGTCTATGCTGTAGTTGGAAATAATATTTTTGGAAAGTTTACCCCACGTAATAGGCGCACCCTGAACTTGGCACCGGGTTTTTCGAAAAAAAGTGTGTCTATTATGCGAGTAAATATGGTATACAGGGTGAAGGAAACAAAGACACCGGTAGCATGCGTAAAGCTCACAACTGGCAAATAACCATCTGCATCACGCCATGAGTTCTGTCCACATTTTTCACCTGAATTTCTCTAAAATAAATGTGACACTTCATCATCGGTGAAATCTGTCGATGATGCACTGACATCCTCTGATCCTGTTTGTTCCCTGACCTACTTTGGTGAGGCAATAGAATAGAGTGGCAGATATCCTTGTTGATATTGAGTGCATAGGTCAGACCAAAGGATTGGAAACACAGTCTAGCTAAGTGCAAATTGAGATAAAATGAAATCTGCTCAGAAGTAAACTGGAGGTCAGTTAGAGAGGCCTGCATAGCATTAGAATGTGAACCTTTTGAGCGTTAGGGAACAGAGAAGAAGGAGGGAGAGCTGTCTTGGTCGAAGCAGGGGCCGTTGTTGAGACAACCCTGCATTCTCTTTCAGCACAACCCAAGATCTCGCCCACGGTGCTTGACTCCAGCGAGCTTGTCGAGGGGTCTCCGGGCACTTTGAAGTGTTCTGCTGAAGGGTACCCACCGCCTCTCTATTACTGGTTTGACCAGGTGAGCCTTTGACTTGGGATCGCTAAGTTAGATTTGTGCTTAGATCTTGCTATAACTCGTAGTGTCCATCATTTGTGAAGGCAAGACAACCTAGTGCTGCTAGGGGTAGGAAAGGTTGTCTGAGCTTATCTGTGGTAAATGGCTTCTTCCTCAGCTACTGCATGTGGTATGAGCAACTAGCACAAGTTTTCTTGCAGCACATTTTGTAGCTTGGAGGAAGCAAATGTGGGGAGAAATTGAAAAGCTGATGAACCGATGGTTTGACCAAAAAGGGTGTTTAAGTCATAGCACCATCTGAACAAAGTGATGGTGATGATCGAACTTGTTCGAATACGTACTTCCTCGGCGTTCCTCCGAATCTTGGCAGGCTTGTATCTCCGGCCGCTGCGTCTGACCAACACCGTCTGGTCCGACACCGTAGGGCGGCCGTGTGCATTGCTGCTTTACTGCACGATGGCAGGCTCAATGCCGCGACAGTACTTTCAAGTGTTTTTGAAATCGTACACGACGGAATTTTCATGCTTTGTGCTATCGAAGAAAGTCGAGAAGTTTGATTTTTGTACCACTGCATATGTGATGTGAACATTTCTCATGGAGGAAATCCGAGATTAAGCTGCAAATCGCTACGAAAAAGTACCAGGGATACCTGTGAGAGGCTGACAACCAGCCAAGCTTTTAGACTTTCGTGCGCACTGCCAGTGATATCGGTGTTATTCGTTTACAGTGTCTAGTGACAGCAATTTAGTTGGAACACAACATTTCGCTGAGTGTTAGTGATCACGCTGGAACGTTATTCCGAAAAATGTTTCCGAAGTGTGAAGAATCGGAACACTATGCTTGTGGGCGAACAAAGACGATTGCAATTGTTCGGGAAATGGCTGCCAAAGCTTATACGTCCTTGATGGATGCCCTAAACGGCAAGCGTTTTCAATTGCTGTGGATGGCTCTAACAATAGGGACGCGCAGCTTTATCCCATTCTAGTGACTCATTTTGTAAAAGAAACTATCACAATGAAAAGCCACCTTCTTTGCCTCGGGACAATTTAAGGCGACTGGTCAAAAGATTGGGCATCTGATTTTGGATGCGATGAGGTCCCGAGAATTGCCAGTGAAGAACTTGTTGGCCTTGTTTTCGGACAACGCGAGTGTTATGGTTGGCAATAAAAATGGTGTGTCAACGGTGTTAAAAGAGGTTGAACTAGCTTTGATTGGGATCGGTTGCTCGTGCCATCTGACAAATTTGGTCGTGCAAATAGGAGCATCATGTCTTCAGGTAAAGGTTGATGAAGCTTTGATTGACATTTTTTTTTACCCTGAAAAAAGTGTGAAACAGAAGGATTGACTCAAAGATTTTCAGCAAATGCAGGACGTCGAGGTGAGGAAGATGCTGAAGCATTTGTCAACCCGTTGGCTTTCATTGGGAAAGTCTTTAAAGAGATTTCTAGACCAATGGAAGCCATCTCTGTTTTTTGTGTGTGTGTGTGTGTGTGTGTGTGTGCGTGTGCGTGTGTGTGTGTGTGTGTGTGTGTGTGTGTGTGTGTGTGTGTGTGTGTGTGTGTGTGAGAGAGAGAGAGAGAGAGAGAGAGAGAGAGAGCTGAAGAAGTGCAATAAGCAGAGCCTGTTTTTGGAGTCATACTAGATTCCAAAGACTTCTCAACAAACCCTAACGAACTCTGCATTTACTCCAAGGTGCACTTTAGTCTTCGGAAAAAAGTGCCGACACCGATGTGGTTCCACTAAAAAGAAAAAGTGTTCATCTTGCACCTGAAGCCAAAAAGATGAAGCTTCAGACTACGGAATCCAGACGAATCAACCTGATTCGTGAAGAGCGCCTGTTTGTTTTTCTGTCATCGGAGCTACATAGGGCATGCTGCCTATTCTTGCAGAATGTAGTGCCGCTTTTTGAGAAAACAAATTGTATTCTTCAAGAACAAGCTCCCCATATTCACTTACTGAGAGGCCTTTTGAACCGCCCACTCGAACATCTCCTCACCAGATTTGTGCGGCGTGGTGTCTTGAAAGAATGCGATTCATTACTTGAAGTTTGCTATGGACTTGCAGAGAACCAAAGAGCAGACGAAGACCATGTTATTGGCAGCATGATCCCTTCTGTTGTGGAGACGCTGCACTCAAGGGAAACAGAACAATTATTTTCTGCTGTACGTCTGTACTTCACAGCATCTTGTGATTATATTCGTTACAAATGGCTTCTTTCAGCAGCGTATGTCATTTCGTCACTGCATTCCCTGGTCTTTTGCCACAGCAATGCGGGAAACCAAGAGTGATTGCAATTGATAAAGTCGAGGTCGAGTTTGCGAGCTTGCAAGCATATGATGTTCCAGCAGACATTTTGAAAGAGCCTAGGTGTGACGTGGAATGGGCGCGTTAGGGAGAAGTTGGAAGTATTGACGGTTCACTCAGGTTCCACAATATTTCACTTGTTATGCTGGGCATTCTCTTCATTCTCCAATGCTGAATGCTAAAGAATATTCAGTACCGTAAAAAAAACTCAGGGTTCTGCTCATCTGTGAGTGAAAAAATCCTAGAGAGCCTGATGATGGTGAAAGGGCACCAGAGTGGAACCTGCTTTGAGCAAAGTTACACGTAGGGCTTTCTCAAGCGGGCTAAGTCCGCCACAGCAAAATCATTACAAAAATAATGTTGCCCTATTGAGTTGTTGCTGGTAACTCTTTGAAGGATTTGTCTTATGGAGGCAAAACATGATTATGCTTGTTGCTAAAAGCAAATTCGTTACAGCTAAAGAAAAAAAAATCAGTACCCCCGCCCCTCTTTCCCGCTCGGCGGCGGTTTTACAAATTTTTTTGTTGCCAGGTTGGCAGGTATGTCTTGATCATATTAAAAAGCGCAGTTGTATATATTCACGGCAAGATCGGGCTATAGGTGGCAGCACCGTCCCGCGAGAGTGTGGATAGGCGATCAGCAGCGCGTATACGAATACACGCTGCGAAGCTTTATTGCGTGTGGTCTGAGCCGATTGTCGGCCATAAAATGCGTTGACTACAGTTTACTGTTATTATCTACGCTCTTTTCTACTGAATCGGTGCACAATGCCTATGCAAGGTTAACATTACCCACGAGTAATGCGCATTCTGCCTTTTATAGGGATGCTCACCCTGGGTGACTCTCTTCATGCTTTCGCACTAAATCACGTCTTTTCTGTTGTGTTTTACGTGGTTAGCTTGTGTTCCGCATGCTACGCACAGCTGTAGCATGACTGAACTACTTAATTACATCTTTGTCATCTGCATACTACAAAAGAGAGAGAAAGAAAGATAGTAGAAAGCCCGCATATCGGTGCTATTTGTTCACTACCCGCGTTCGCACCTTGTATGCATATGATTTATTATATTTTTTTGCTCCGATTCTGTTTACCATGAAATGTGGGACAGTTGATAAGTCTAGCAAAGAAAGCTTAGTGGCTGATAGCACTTTGCGCTACACTGCGTTTGCCACGTGTACGCACTTGTTCTTGCACCACTGAAAACATAAGAGTTAGGCTGAAAGCTTTCATCGATGCATTACGTGCATGACGATGCTACGACAAAGGCCTGGTTAATAGAACAAGCTTTTTTTTTTTTCAGGCAAAAAATTATTACTGCTTTCCGTCGGTCACTAACAATGCCACACTAACGCTGAAAACAATGTAAAAAAGATGAAATTTTCAGTGAAACTATATGACATTATATAAAAGGCATGCCGCCTGAATTGATTTTCAATGTCTGGGCTCTTTAATGCATTTTTAAATCTAAGCACACGGTTGCACTTGGTAACTCTGTTTTAAGTACAGTGTAAGTACCGATGTGTCACAGTTTATGCGATAGTAACACAGCATAATCTCATTAATTCGAACACGCTTAATCTGAACTTCCTGTTAATTCGAACTCGCGATGAGGTCCCGTCAAAGCTATGTGTATTCCAATGGGTGAAAATGCCTGGTAATTCGAACGCGCAAGCTACTTGCGACGGTTATTTCGAACATACCACACTTCGAAAATGCTCTCAGCACCCCGTCCAATCCCGCGGCAGCACCTGCCACACCTCATCGCTGCGGGCGAAAGAAATGAAAAGAAAAGAAGAGGCTGCGGTGGAATGTTTGCACTCTCTCAAATTCTGATCTGCGATGCGTCCGTGTCACGCTTCTCCCTTTTTCGTCCCTGCCACGTAAAGACCCTTCTCCTTCCAATGCCGCGCACGAAGAGATAGAGACAGAGAGAGAGAGAAAAGAAAGCTGTGGTTGTGTTGAATGTGTGGTTAAAGGAAAGGAAAAAGGCACTATCTTCTACAGCCTTTGCTCCTTGTGGGCGCACGGCTCTGTGCCTTGAAGGGGGAGAGGGGGTCTCTCACGTGCCAGTGCCAGGCTTCCCCTTTCCCATCCCTGCCATGTAACCCTTCTCCTTTCAACCACGCACGCAAAGAGAGACATAGAAAAAAAATGCTGCCGTAGAGTGTTGGTTTCTCTCAAATGCCGATCTGCTTCTCTCTGCGTGGAGATGCTCCTCCTTTCTCATCACGTGCTGGCCATGCTGCGGCTGCGTAGCGGAGTCGTCGTTGTCATCGTCTTTAGAAAGTGTCGGCCCTGGACACTTCCGCGCGCAATTTCTTTTGCCAGGAGAATGCTGAAGCCGAGGTAGAAATGCTTTCCAAGCTGCTTGCGAAATGGATTGACTCACTGCAAGACAAACGTGTGCAGATGCGCATCACTGATTACTTCAATTCATAACGGATGTCCTGTGGTTTGTGAATAAATGTAAGTCTTATGAAACTTCCCCTTCGTGTGTTAGCTCAATGCACATGCGCCACTGCATGGAGAGCCCTCCGTTTATTTACCTTTTATGATTTCGAAATTCTTTTAATTTGAATAAATTTTCAGGCCCCTTTGGGTTTGAATTATCGAGATTCGACTGTATTTACATATAAATATAGTAATATTTCTATGTAGTGGTACCACGGCCAGATAAACACAACTAAGGCTCCTCGCATGATTGATAAGCTGCAGTGCTGTAGTTGTACACCTACCAACCTCATGCAAATGCATGGGCTAGAGCCTGTTTTTTTGTTTTTTTTTTTTACAGCAGAGTCGCCATAAAATGCTACATTCACACAGCATTTAATAGTCACCATGTTTGGTAGGATGCCAAGAGCTTTTTGCGATGTGCTTGAAACAGAAAGCGGCACTTACTCTGAAATTATTCTGATGAGTGGAGGGTACGACGACAATTAACAGCACTGTGGAAAGTTGCACTCGCCGATCTTATTACACTGCATTAGCAGTTAAGCAAGATAAAATAATTTCGTACGTACTTTTAGGTATACGTAGAAATAGTTACACTCGCGCTGTCATGGCTGGACAAACCACGCTTTGAAAACTTGCATGATGTACGCGCACATCGAAACACAACGTGACTAGCATAAGACGCAGGGAGCAATCCACACTTCACCGTTGCGCCAGACGGCGACTCTGCTCGATCTCGCGGCCAATAGCCCACCTAGCTGTTATTCTGTAAGTTTTAATTTTCTATCGACAGCTTATGTTATGCTACTTTCCAAATCTTCTATTGGCGTGTTTATTGCACGTTAGCAAGCTCTTGTTTATGACATTGTTCTTTCTTATAGATGTAGTTTTTTTTTTTAAGTGTGAAAAGTGTAGGCAGGCAGTGATGCTTTATGTTCTGCGAAATTTAACTTGTATTTGTACATGCACACACACATGCGCGCACACAAAGTACACGAAAAATATCTGTGCAATGCCCTGTAGAACGGCCTCTATGTGTAGGCGGTGCATTTCTTATCCAATTACGTTAGACATGAAATATTTCTGAGACCTGTATACCTTACCTGCCAAATTTCCCGGATTGGCCGGGAGGCTCCCGAATTTCGACCGCTTCTTTCATTTGTACGGTTGTCATGGAAATCTCCCGGAAATCAAAATTTGTGTGCATGATCTGGTCACATTGACAAAAAAGCAGCCCAATCCGCTCCAGGCTTTTTGAACCTACCCCATTTTATTACGAATGAATTTTAGAGGTGTTCATCCAAACGTATATTGGAATTTCAGTGATGCGAAACCACTGCAGGTATGGATTCGTGAAATTTTCCAGCCTGATTCCACTATGTCCATCGAGCGTCGACGTAACTGACAGAACCCTGTAAGTGTGCGCACGTCTAACGCTCATCTGGTCAAAGCAATGCTGCTTTCTGCAAACTCTGTGGACAAAACAGCGGCAGATGCGATCGTAGATGGAATAAAACAACTTTGTTAAAGGCCCTTGCGTAGTCGAAGTGCACGGGGGATTGAAAAAGGAACTACCGTTTGCTGCAGTCGCCGTGCACGAAACTACGAGCGCGGCGATGTGAAAGCGATCTATGAGCTCCGAGGGCTGCGGCTATCACAGCGGTAGATTAAGGGCTGTAAATACGTTAAAAAGAAAGGCCCGACACGTTTTGGCATTCCTGTCAAAAGAATCTAGTAGTGAGCAAAGCTTTGACCCACACTTTTGTGGCAGCGACCTGCACCCTCCCGTTCATTCACGCATCTCCCAGGAAGACATACGCAAGTTCTTTTGACGGCAACAGATTCTGCTAGGTGTGTTGATCCTTTGAGACTCTCACTTTAGTGGGAAAGCCTACCCTCGTGTGTTCAGCCTCTCCAAGCCACTATAAGACCGCAACGCTAATGTTGGTGCTTGCGATTGTTTTTTTTTATACCAAAAAAACAATAGCGGTAAATATTTCAGCGTAATCCCCCCCCCACCTGTTGCGGAAATCTTAAGGATTCAGAATCCTCGAACTTGCAGGTGTTTTTTTTTATGCCAAAAAAACAATAGCGGTAAATATTTCAGCGTAATCCCCCCCCCACCTGTTGCGGAAATCTTAAGGATTCAGAATCCTCGAACTTGGCAGGTATGCTATACTGTCGAATTAGTTAAATGTATATTGCGCATTTGTAAAGCTACACGCTACGCTCAGCTTTGTCAATAAACACTTTGCTAAATTGGTCAGCACTGTAAATTGGTTGTTAACAACTTTATTGGCAGTCCAGCAGTGTTTTCACCGACCGGGCCTTAAGTCTTCCGCGTGGGGCCGTCAAAACCTTGCCTGACCGCCACCTCGTGGGCCTGCTGGATGGCCTAGAGTTAGTCGCCGAGGCTGGGGCTGCACAGGGAAGTGGCCCACCGCGGCGAAAGGGTTCCCGATTTAGCGCCTTGCGAATTTTCATGTGACTTGCGAAGATCAGCGCCTTGCGAAGATCATGTGGCTTAATGTGGCAACCTCACTATGGCATATCTTCCATATATTCGTCAGACATATATTAGAGTATATTCTGACAAACAGTTATGGGTTGGGATACGTGTGCATCTACAGCTGTCGTAGGGCCGCTGCCTGCATCCTGTTCAGCGTCTTGCTCGGTGGAGGAAAGGTTCGGCGGGCCAGATAGAAGGCCTTGGTAACTTCATTACAGGTCGTCAAGCAATCTTTGGTGTTTTTCCATAGAGGACGGTCGCCGACGTGGTTCTCTTGGCGTGTTCAGTCTCGTCTAGGTTGCGCTGCATCTCGGATACCTCTCCCATGTGAGCTGGGAATCACAGAAGTCTGGTTTGAAGCTCTACCACTCGATATAATTTTCTATTGCGCAGGACTGTGGCCGCTCGCTGCAAGATCCATCCTTTGGCGAAGTTTCTTACCACTTGTCTTGAGTCGCAAAGGACAGTACTGCATGACGGATCCGCGAGTGCAAGCGCCACCACTACTTCCTCCGTTTCTTGTGCGCGCTCTCATCGAATACTTGCCGATATTCTCGTTTTGCCTTTCCAATCGACGACCATGATTGCGAATCGCGAGCGGTCTGCGTATTCAGCGTCATCAACAAACCAACGTCATCAATTCGTTGATGACGTCATCAGCGTCATCAACGAAGAGCTCTTGCCCTGGCCACTCTTCTGCCCCAGTTGTGTTCCAGGCGAATGTTCCGTTGAATTGGCTCAACCCTTATCGTTTGTTGGATTGCGTCTGGAAGAGCGACTTTCTGGCTTTGTTCGGTGTGGTGACGGATGCCGAGTCTTTTCATCATCTGGCGTCCCACTGTCGTGCCCGATAGTCTTTCCAGTTGGGATGTGCACTGCACGTCTGCTGTTTCACTTAGCATGTTGTGAACTTCAAGTTGAAGCAGCAAGTGCGCGCTGATGGACTCGGGTAGACTCAGTGCCACCTTGTACACTCTGCGCATGAGGGCGTTGATCTTGGCTTCTTCTGCCTGGTACCAGTTGTGAAATGACGGAACGTACGCAATGTGACACATGACGAAAGAGTGTGTAAGTCGTATGAGACTATCTTTTCTCATTCCGCTTCTAATGCTAGTGACCCCTTTGAGAACTCTCATGGCGTTAGTAGAGTTGTGCTTTAGTTTATGATGGTTTCGCTATTAGCTCTGTTTGCCTCGATTATCATGCTGAGGACCCTTATTCTCTTCACTATCGGGAGTACCGTAATTACTCGAATATAACGCGCACCTTTTTTCAGGTTAAGCGAGTTCATAAATCGCATGCGCGTTAGAATCGAGTACGAAAAAAAAAAAAAAATACGGTCGTTTTATTGCCATCGGCATTCAGAAATGGCCGCCCCCTACGTGCGTCGGCATGGCGCTTCCGCCATTTCTGCCTATGTGTTCCCCATGTGCGGCACTTCGTACGTGTGCTGAGGAGATCATCATCTTGGTGTGCATTAGCATCGACGGCATGGAAGGGCCGACTCTAAAAACTCGACGAGTGCACCACGGTGCCGCTTTTAAAAGAAAAGTCATCGCGTGTGCTGAAACGGACGTAAATCGGGCCGCATCGCGGTTGTTCGGAGTTCCTGAAACGTGTGTGCGGGACTGGCGGAAACAAAAGCAGAAGATTGTCGACAGCAAAGCTTTACACAAAGGCTTCAGTGGACAACAGCAAGGTCGGTTTCCGCAAATTAAAGAGCTGCTCGGCGAGTATGTGCTTGAGCAGCGAGCGGCACGGCAGCCCGTGACGACAGAACTGCTCCAAGTGCTGGCTATGCAATTAGCCTCAGAAAAAGGTCTAATGCGGAGCCAGTTTAAAGCGAGCAGGTGCTGGCTAACTAACTTTATGAAGAGGAAAGGCTTTTCCCTCCGAAGGGGAACGGGCATATGCGAAAAGTTTTGCGGAGGAGTACGATGAAAAGCTTCACAGTTTTCAGAGGTTCGTCCTAAACTTGCGGCACAACAACGGCTACCTGCTTGGGCGAATCGGGAATGCCGATCAGTCGCCTCTTTACTTCGACATGCCTGGCACCAAAACTGTCGAGAAGAAGGGGGCGAAGCAAGTTCCCGTGCTGACATTGGTCCACGGTAAAACTACAATGACGGCAATGCTCTGTTACATATCAGATGGGCACAAGCTTCGTCGTACCTCATATTTAAATGGAAGATGCTCCCGAAAGGAGTCGTTTTTTCGAGTGGTGTGATCATGCGGGCCAGCGAGAAAAATGGGTGCGCGTTGCAATCTATGTCTTAAGTTTTTTTTTTTTTTTCGTCGTGGAAATTGGGTGCGCGTTACAATCGAGGGCGCGGTAGAATCGAGTAAATACGGTATTGCATCATTACTTGTGCATAGTCTGATCTCTTCGTATTCGCCTCTAGTTCTTGCCGCCATTCCTCTAGTCCCTAGCGGTCTACCCCTCTGTGTAGGGTGGAATAGGAGTTCGGACTTAGACCGAGCTTTTGCCGTGATATTTGGTGGAGTATCGCTGAGTGCGCTTTTTATCGAACAAGCTCTCGTCGAGGCCAAAAGTTACTATGGTCCCTTTCGTGTTACCATCGAGCACGTGGTGTTTCAACTGTAGTATTGCATCTAGTGTGGATAGCTGTGGGTGGAACCCGATGATCGATGGAGGATATGCCCCTTTGTGCTCTAGATAGGCTCGCTAGCGGTTAAGCCGAGCGTGCTCCACAGTCTTGCTGACACAACGTCAGCAATATGGGGTGAAGGTTGTCGAGGCTCGGCTTTTACCGGGTTTCGAAATAAGGATCAGTCTCGTAGTTTTCCACTGTTCCAGCAAGCAGCCACTCTGCCAGCAGTCATTCATGTATTCTGTAAACCATTGCACAGATTGGTCGTCAAGGTTCTTCAAAGCATCATTCCACACCCGTTCTAGCCCCGCCGTGGTGGTCTAGTGGCTAAGGTACTCGGCCGCTGACCCGCAGGGCGCGGGTTCGAATCCCGGCTGCGGCGGCTGCATTTCCGATGGAGGCGGAAATGTTGGAGGCCCGTGTGCTCAGATTTGGGTGCACGTTAAAAAACCCCAGGTGGTCTAAATTTCCGGAGCCCTCCACTACGGCGTCTCTCATAATCATATAGTGGTTTTGGGACGTTAAACCCCACATATCAATCAATCATCAAATCCACACCCGTTCTAGACCTAGCGCGGAACTGCTGTTGAGACTGTGCAGTGCTGTCCTGATTTCTTCTACGTAAGTCCTACGTAAGTCCTTGACTAGCTAGCTAGCCGCTCACGTTTGGTGCTCTCGTGATCACCCCCTTAACTTGGCGTGAACCAAAATTAGCATGGGAGGGTAAGATTATTTGACGAATATGATGCGCTGGTCAAGACATGAATAAAGTCACAATCCTGTCGTGTACGTTGTCGTGTACGAACGCTTCCAGTCAAACAGTGGCACACACACAAGGGTGGGTATGTGCCGCTGGTATGCGGGTATGTACCACAGGTGATTGACACTTTGTATCTACCCAGGAACGACGAGAACACACATGGGCAATTCTAACGCGACAGCGTTAAGCAATACCCGACATCGGTAGCGTCGACCCAACTAAGGAATAGAATAAATGTCAGTGTTAAGAAAAGCCTGACATTGGCAACGCTGACCCCCCGACGAATGCAAATAATGAACTTCAGGGCCCCAGCAGGAATCTAACCCAATCATTTTGCGTGGCAATCAAGCATTCTACCAAGGAGCTACGCCAGGTCTCGGAACTACTTTTCAAATAGACGCTAATCTTCGTGAAACGTCAATAGTGGTTTCAGTACTGCATACGCAATTTTATAAAGGTTACGTATGTACTCCTTTGATACAGCTGTCACGTCGGGCTAACTCCATTGTGGTAAGGTGCCATGTGCTTAAGTTGATTTATACAGCAGTGTCCAGGGCATCAGCGCTTCATATCAGCTTCTGGTTTTGCTGATATGCATGTTCTAGTTGACATCGTTGCGTAAGTGCAAACAATTAGTGGTATAAACATGTGCAACTCTTCAACACATGTCTGTGCGTGCAACACACACACACACACACACACGCACGCACGCACGCACGCACGCACGCACACACACACACACACACACACACACACACACACACACACACACACACACACACACACACACACACACACACACACACACACATATATATAAGGGAAAGAAGTGTATACCTAAGGGCTCCTTTTCCCGTGTTTTGACGCAATATTAAAGAGATCTAACAGACAATAATGCCAAGGAATGTATAGGGGAAGTTATTAGAACCAATGTAATGTTAATAAGAAAAAAGAAAAGTGGGTGAAAAAATGACTTGCCGTGAGCAGGAATCAAACCTATGACTTTCGAATAACGCGTTCGATGCTCTAGCCACTGAGCTATCACGGCGACTATCCCTCCGGCCACTTTATTGGGTTTATATGTGAGTTTAAACGTGGGAGTGTCAGTCAGCGCCATTAGTAGCTGCAGCGGCAAGTCAGCACCCGGTTATGAGCCTGTGTGGCGTCACGTAGCACGTGAACTTATTACGAGTGGCCAGCTTGACCAATAGTCCCTCGTCCGGGGCACCGCGCAGGAGTGGGTCGATAAAGCACCTACAGTTCTAGAGCAAACAAATTCCATCAATACTGCCATTATACATGAACTAAATATATATATATTAATATATATATATATATATGTGTACACACACACACACACACACACACACACACACACACACACACACACACACACACACACACACACACACACACTAGTACGTTGACTAGTACAAATAGACTTTTGAAAAATAGCTTCGAAGTAGTAAGATAGCCACTCCACATAACGCTGCAAAAAAGGGGTGGGTATTTTATTAGGCCCGCATGTTTTTTTGGAATCAAGAGACAATAGACTATTCAATGCTCCTTCTCGACTAATAGTAATCTCACCCATCGGCTCAGATAAGTGGCATATTACATCCTCTGTTTCAGTGTCACATCTGCGCCTTGTAAAAACTGACTGAAAAAAAAAATGTTATGACTATCTGCAATATCAACATTCTTCGTCACGATTTCATTTCCACGTTTCAGCTGGTCAATTTTATCACGCCGATCGGACATATAAAGCCCGAACTTGTGATGTGACTGTTTAATAAAAGAAATCAATTTTTGACCAAAAAAAGCGTGCTTAGATTCCAAGAAGTATTTCTTCAATTCTTTTCGTACACGTGCTATATCCTCGGAGCCATGTTTTCTTTTCCTCTGCAGCCTTTTTAACTGTCGCTTTTTGTGAATAATATCTCGTGTTATCCACGGATTGTGCTTTTTAGTCTGTTTTACTCTACTAGGAACGAATTTGTCGATGCAATATTTAATGATATCTTTAAAACGTTGCCACAATTCTTCAACTGTTTGGCGCTCGGATGCGTGCTCAAAATGACCAAATGAATACCCCAGCTTGTCAAGAATTGAACTGTCGTCCGTGTTCGTGTAATCTTTCACTTGCAAGGTCTTATAGGTTCTAGCTCGTGAAACACTCAGTGGAATTGTAATAGAGACCAATCTATGATCAGAAATTTCCTCATCAGCACAGGTATTATAATTGCACAATTTGTTTGAAAGGAACACCAGGTCCAACACTGACTGAGACGAAGATGTTATCCGTGTATATTCGCGCACTATTTGGGTTAAGTTTTGAGCGAACATAATTTCCAACATCTTTTCGCCACTATCAATCTTGACGTGTCTGGGGAAGAAAGCGTCCCAGTTAATGTGAGGCAGATTAATGTATCCAGTAAGAATAAGCCTGGTGTTCCCATTTACATGGGCAAAAAGTAAGTTACTCAATTTATCAAGATAGTCTGATGCTGTTGCGGGTGGTCTATACAAGACACCAAGAAGGTGTACTGTGTTAAAAAGGTTAATTTTACACCACACTGTTTCTGGTACATTGCTTCGAACATGGGCGGCCGCAACAGAGTTTTTTACAATGATAGACCCCGCCCCCTCGCGAGTCCCTATCAGATCTAAAGATTTTGTAGCTTTCTGGCACAATGCAGTTATCAGGGACACAACTGTGTAGCCACATTTCAGTTATGGCCACCACATGAGGACTTCGTGATAGCAAAACTATTCAAGTTCAGTTACTTTGTTAATGATGCTTCGGGCATTAAATAAGGGAAGCCGGAGCTATGTCTGTGGTGAAGGAAATGGCGTTCCTAGCGCGTTAGATGATATGCTCTCGTTTCTTGTAGTGCTCCTTCCTGCACCGGCAGCTTCAAGAGCATATCTCTGTTTCTGTTTGTCTGCATGATTTTGATACAGGTATCGTTCTTCTGACTGACATCCCTGCCATATACTGCCATTATAGATGAACTAAATATATATATATTAATATATATATATATATATATATATATGTATACACACACACACACACACACACACACACACACACACACACACACACACACACACACACACACACACACACACACACACACACACACACACACACACACACACACACACACACACACACACACACACACACACACACACACACACACACACACAGAAGACGCATGTACGAAGTTATTTTATTGACGTTTCGGCCGTGGGTCCAGCCTTCATCAGAATCATTCTGATGAAGGCCGGGCCCACGGCCGAAACGTCAATAAAATAACTTCGTACGTGCGTCTTATTTCCTATACGAATGATCTTTCCCGGACCCAGCATCACTTTTGTTTTTGGTATATATATATATATATATATATATATATATATATATATATATATATATATATATATATATATATATATATATATATATATATCCGTGATAGATTCTGATGAAGGCCGGACCCACGGCCGAAACGTCAATAAAATAACTTCGTACGTGCGTCTTCTTTCCTATACGAATATATATATATATATATATATATTTATATATATATATATATTTATATATATATATATATATTATATGTCGTTTTATGACATGGTGCTCAACAATAAACTTGCAGCACGGTCACCTTCTCTCCGCATGCTTCGCACAACGTTGATTTCCAGGTACGTGGAATCGGCCGAATTTTTTTTTCTTTTTTTTTTTGTCTTTGATTGAGCCTCTGTCCCCTCCATCTTACTAAGAGAGTTCTTCGCCTCAGTGAGATGCGCCAGGCGACGGTCCATCTAGTCCGCTTCGATATTTGTTTCAATTGTGTTGGTTGAAGCTTCGGTGTGCGATACCAATGAGCGGGCCCACGCTTCAATGTCCGCGATTTTATTTTCTGTACACTCTTGTTGCACTCGTTTCTTCCTGAAATTTCCCAGTCTATTAAAATCTGCATTTATTGTTCTGTGCTTTGTCTGACGCCGGAACTTGAATTTCGATAATCATGTGGTCGCTCCCCAGGTCGACAGATGTGTTTTTCCACGTGGGTGGCTGCCGCCCCAGCATTTTTTACGAAGGTCAAGTCCAGAGTCGTGTGCCTAGTGGTGGAGTTGCCTAATTCTCGTCGAGTGTGCTGAATCCGTTATTAACGTGAAGCCGAGTTCCTGCGTGTCTGAGCCGAGTTTTTGTCCTTTGGCCGTGATGTATTTGTAACCCCACGCTGTGTTTGCCGCATTGAAATCACCCCCTGCAATAAGCGTCTGAGACCCGGCAATTTTGAGCGTCTTCTGAAGCAATGCCCTGAATCGTTGGCGCTGCTTCGATGGGCTCCTATAAACGTTTAATAGGAACATGCTTTCTTTCCTCCAGTTTAGTGGGTACCAGTTCGATAAGAGCGTGTTCCATCTGGATGCCCCTTAGTTCATGGTCACCAGACGTGAGACGCTTTCTTACGAGGGTGCACAAATTCCTTCCCTTGATTTTGCTGCTGTGCGCTTTGTAGCCTGTCAAGGTAGCCGCGTTTGTAAGCCTTTCTTGAAGTAATATTATGTCAGGTTTATGTGTTGAGTGCCTGATGTGCTGCTGTAGAACAGCCTTTTTGCCGGCAAAGTCACGGCAATTCCACTACCATATGACTATCCCTTAATTAGCATTAGCCATGATGTGTGTTTAAGTTACCCAACTGCCTTTGAAGGGTGCTTGGTCCCATGTTGCTGTTTGCCGTTATGTGTCTGTGTTGCGTGAACACGGGGTGATTCATTGTCATCTGCATGATTCTCTCGAGTTCAGTGGCCCCATTTGAGAGCCCAAGGACTGTTGCGTGTAGCGTCTCAAAGGAGCTTTGCATTGTGCGCTGGATTTTCTTAATTTGCAGAATTTCAGCTCGTAAGTGGCTCTCGGAACCTCCTTTGTAGGCTTCTGGTTGAATCGGCCATTTTTCAAAGCTGGAGCACCTGCGTTTGAATCTGAGCCTGGAGCTCCCATGTCTGGAACGCTTGTTTGTTTTGTGCCAACATGGCACCCTCACGTCTGAGTTCTTGCACCTTTTCTCTTGAGTTAGCTTTTGGATTAGCTCGCGCATTACCGCGTTCTCTTTTCTTAGTTCATCTATAATGGCAGTATTGATCGAATTTGTTTGCTCTACAACTGTAGGTGCTTTACCGACCCCTCCCGCGCGGTGCCTTGGACTTTGTCCGCCAAGCTCACCTTGTCCACTGGAGCTGGTGTCGTGGCCTGGAACGTCTTGGAGACCGGTTGAGCCTTGTTTCTCTGCGACACTGGGACTGGCTATGCGATTGCAACCTTGATTTCAATGTGGCCGTCTCGGTGAGCAGGTAGTCTTGCTGCGTCCATTGGTTATTTGCTGATCGGTGCTCCCATTAGAGTCTGCGTATCACGGAGTCTTGTACGTTCCCCTGCAGTCCTTGTCGGCGATCATGTGGGCGCCACTGCACAAGTTACACTTGGGTGAGCACAGGTGTTGTTCGTCGGGGTTGTGGATGCCGCAGCCCCGACAGATGTGGTTGGTGGGATTTGGGCAAATGTCCATACGGTGGCCGAGGCGGCTGCATTGGTAACAGCTGTCAATTTTCTTGCGATACAAAGTGCAAGGAATGAGCGTTGATGAACTTGGGCACTCTGAGTCCGTCGAACGCGATGACAACCGTGGATGTATTGCCTTTGCGTTCGGCTGCCAACGCCAACGGGTTTCTTGGGTTTATGATGCTCTGGTCTAGCACTCAGGGTCTGTCCTCAAGGGGGATACCTCGAATCACTCCCTTGGTTGTATTGTTAGGTGCCGTTTCATATGCATTGACTTTGTGGAGTTTCCCATGGATCTGCCGCATTTTGACATAGCGCTCGACGTTCACTCTTTTCAGAGTGCTGACGATGACGATGTTCTAGAGGGAATTCGGACAGACCGTGTCCTCTGCGCTTTCTTCTTCCGTCATACTAGCAGCCTCGAAGATAGCCGCGGTGACTATTGGAGCGCGGACTTTGACGAGGTCGCCTTGTTAGTTGCGCCACAATCTTGATATCTTATTTCGGTAGTTTGGGCATGCCCGCATTGATAACTTTTCCTTTGGCATTCTTGGGCTTAGTACCTTGCTGGCCAATGCCGAGCTTGTTGGTGCTTGCATCGATGTCATTTGACGAGTTCACCCCGCGTTGCCGGGCTCTCGAACATCGCGTTCCGGCAATCTTCCATCCAGCATCGTCGGTAATTTCGACGGCAGAAATGTCTTTCCCCGTCACTTCCACATGCATTCTTGAGTCGCGTTCGTCGGCTTGTGCCGTTGCATTGGAAAGAGTCGCACAAGTGGCACCGCGGCCATTGAGGCCACTCGGCTCTTGCGTCGGCTAGGGCTAGCATCAATTGGTCACGCTTGGGCACAGCCTGGCTGCTGCTCGGTCTTCACAGAAAGTTCAATAACTCTACAAAATATGATGGACCACCTCAGAATCGGGTAATTGTCGATTCCGCTCGACTTCGCAAATCAGTCAGTGAAAGATTTTTGGTAAAACACGGTTGAAATCTGCAAGATTATTTGTAGAAATTGGAGCCGATGAAGCACGTTCGCTCCTTTCGACGATTGCAGCGCCTCTTCGGCACTGTGAATGTGTGTAAATATTTTGATATCCCATGAAAAGATAGAGCATCAAAATTTTTCAGGGTTGAGGAGGTTTAGATTCTCTCCTCCCTCTACTTACAGCCTTTTGGTTCGGCGTGTTTTTTACGGGTATTCTGGCTCCCAATAATTATGATGAGTCTAACCTCTGAAGCCAAGTTCTCTTCAATAACACAATACCAGCTGTTTTAGAACATGCTCTTCTGCGGATGATCACAGTACAAAAATACTTTGAAGCACGTCTATCTTCAAGGAATGTGTGTAATAATGCAGAGACTCTAAAGCTTCACTGTGTCCATCAGGTATTTTTGTCATGTTTTTCATACCTATAATTACCATTTGAACGGTTTAACCTTACGAAAATAAACAGTTTTCAATCTTTCGCAAGGGGAGCTGAAATTCATTACTTTGGTATGTCATCCTACGATGGTTATGACAGTATGTGCTAAACTCAGGGTTCGCAGGAACTCTTGAAATCCTGGAACACCAATATTATTAGTTCAAGGGCCCTCGAAACTTTTTGAATATTTGTGTACCTTGTAATCCTTGAAAATGCCGTGGGATTTGTTCCACTAGAGAAAAATAAACATGTATCTCTATAAGTCATGCTCGTTTTAAAAGCCCTTTCATTTGCGAAAGACCATGAAAGCAAGCTGTGCTGTCTAAAAGACTCCAGGGAGTTTTGATTTTAAATGGCACAGCTGTTACAGCGTCTGGCAACTAATATCCATTGAAAATGAATCCGATCCAAAGCGCATTGCGCGGTCAGTTGGGCTATTGTCCGGTAGTCTGCCATCTCTGCATTGTCTCGAGCTAGGCCAAATCGGCGGCATCATGTATGTGCGGGCAGTGCTGTGATCCATTGGGGCAGGTGCCACGAAACTCATGCAGGCAGAATCGGTGGCGCATTTTGCTTTTCGTTTATATAATATTGGGCTCTCGTGTGGAAGACTCATTTTCGATTTGTTCCCACAAGAGAGACAGGTAGTAAGCTGTCTCTACTTCCTTTTGTATCGGACTGCTAAGTCGAGAATGCTCCAGTACTGGATGGAGGGAGCCCTGGCAATGTCGGAGCAGTTGAAGCACTACACCAAAGTTGTAAATGACCACAGGCTGCTCATGCGAAAATGTAGAGCGTACGAGAATGTCGGCGCTTTTCTAAAGGACCTGCTTGCACTTGCAAAACTGAACTTTTCCCTGAACATTGCAGTGGTTGTGCAGCCTTTCTTGACTGTTTTTTAGTGCGATTCTGCCTAGAGCTTTTTTAGCAAAACAGGTTGCAAGTGTCCTGAGGAGCCTCCTTGCAAGGTTTGTGAAGCACTTAGTATTGACCGAAATCACAAGCATCAGAACGGTCTTGCGAATAGATGTTAATGCCATTTACACGTTGCTTGAGAAGGTTGATGTTGAACATGCGGCAGAGGAGATCATCCTGAGCAGGAAAGCGAGTCCCAAGTGTGTTTGGAGCCGAGAAGCGAGTGTTGGAAGTTTATTTCGAATGTGATGCTAAAAATCTTGGTAAAAAGTCCTCCTTTAAGTGCCCTCTCGTTCGAGGGTTTTCATGTTTCGACTCCAGAGAGATGTCGAAGACAGAAATGTGCCTTGTGAAGCTGAAAGTTGTGCTTAACAGGTTAATTGACAGTAAGTTTCTTTCTGAACACAAGAGATATTGCCACCATTGACGAACGAGCCGCTGTGGCTCATACTTGTTTTGGGCAGCGAAGAAGAAGAGAACATTTTCGTTTCTCTGGTTCAGATGAACTCCTGGCTGTAGGTCTTGTTTTGCTTGTGACATTACTGGTGGAGACGCTGGGTACGTGTACTTCGGCTGTGTCGGCCATCTTGGAGACAGCTACATCTCCCAGAGCAAGAAGCAGCCGCCTGCGTGGGCTACCCCCTGAATTTGGTCCCTTGGCATCGACACCCAGAAAGATGGCAACTCCGATGACAGGCCAGGCGGTCCAAACCAGCGATGCCCATTGCTCTCTTCTCGCGCATCTTTTTCATGCGCCACAGACACCAAAGTCGTTCCATGGGGACATCTTTGAGGATGTTGATGACTGGCTCGACCACTTTGATCGGGTTGCCAGTATCAACGGATGGGATGATGTTCGCAAGCTGCGCCGAGTTTACTGGGACATCTTTGAGGATGTTGATGACTGGCTCGACCACTTTGATCGGGTCGCCAGTATCAACGGATGGGATGATGTTCGCAAGCTGCGCCGAGTTTACTTCTACTTGGAGGATTCTGCGAAGACGTGGTACGAGAACCACGAGGGCTCCTTTGCAACCTGGCAAGAGTTTAGCCGGCAGCTCTGTGACACCTGTCGCAACATCATGAAGCAGAAGAGGGCTGAACAAGCCATATCCTGCAGAAACCAGTGGCCGAACGAACGAGTATCCATGTTTGCCGAGGACATACTTCGTCTCTTCAAGCGCGCGGCCCCACCCTGCCATGCCGGAGAAAAAAAAGGTACGTCATTTGATGCGTGGAGTAAAAGAACAGCTTTTCGCTGGGCTCGTGCGCAATCCACTGACGACAGTCACCCAGTTCATCAATGAGGCAACCACGATGGAACGTTCTCTGCAGCAGCGGTCGTCACTACACGAACGCCAAATCCCAGCCACTGCATGCTCTATCGGCTCTGACAGCGAGAGACAGGCCCTCGTAGACTTCATTCGAAGTATCGTTCGGGACGAATTGCGACAGCTTCAGGCAGTGGGATCCCATCCACCTGTGTTAGCCCTCATGGATGTAATCGGACAAGACGTCCGGCAGGCCGTCACACCCCTGACCCCAATCGCACCATCGATTCCCGAGGCCCCAGTCCTGACATACGCAACGGCATTGCGATCTCCTGCGCCACCGGCTACACATCCTACTATGTGGCCAAGGTACCAGGCTATGCAACCATTCCACGACACTGCTTCGAGCCCGCCTTCGTCTCGAGGTTTCCGAGCACACCTACCTATCTGCCGTCTACATCAAGACAAAGTGGTAGCAAGGCAAGCACGTGGCGCACCTCTGATAACCGTTTGCTCTGCTGTCACTGCGGCGAAGCGGGTCACGTATAGCGCTACTGTCAATACCGGCAACTAGGTCTCCGCGGCTTCCACCCTGATGCTCGATGCCCGCGCTACAGTGAGCGCCCCCGCGAAATCGAAGCCTATCTTACGGACCAGCAAACTCCTTCGACTATTCAGCACCACCAGTTGAGATCACCATTGCCTCGCCCGTCTACGTCACCCAGTTTGCCCCCATCCTCTCCTTTCAGGAGCCGGTAACCAAGTCCCCCCCAGGGGAAACTAGGAACAGCGACTTCTGGGGGTAAAGTCGCGACCTGGTAAAAGACCCTTCTTCGCAACGACCCGACGAGGACCATTCCGGTTCTGCAGTGTTCTCCGACAGCAGAAAGATCATTTCTGCCAAAATCGCCGTCTTCGTCGACAATCATGCTGTCAACGCCCTCATCGACACCGATGCTAACTATTCCGTAATGAGCGTTGCACTGGCATCTGAACTGAGGAAGGTTACCATGTCTACTGGTATGTGCACGGCACACAATCGAATATGTACGTCGACATTTGCGGGCTCTTCCCTCGTATTGCGCGTGTGCTCTCGGCCAGTCATTCTAGGAATGGACTTCCTTCGTGAATGCGGCGCCATCATCGGCCTCCATGAATTACTTGTGTCGTTCGAAGATCCTTTTTGTGCTGCAACTGACAGTACGCTATTCCGGAAAAGAGCGCTCTGTGTTACCGACGATTCTCTGACCCTCCCACCTCGAAGCAGCCTCTTTGTCAAAGTAGAATTGGGACAAGGCGTGTCTGACGTGGTAATTCCAGAGGCCAATTCGTCTCTCCTTATTTCACGACAAATCTGTGTTAATGGAGGAATCATTCAGCCTAGCAACAGGCATGTTCACCTGCTGGTCACGAACTTCAGCGACGAATATCGCCACCTAACGAGACGCACTGCCATGCGTATTGTGAAGAACTTGCCGATGCCGATGGTTCGTCCACGTTAGCCTCATTTTCATCGAATGGCCACCCTTACGAGGCCTTTGCGAGCACTCTCGACATAAACGAGAGACTACCTTCGGCTCAACGAGAAAGCCTTTTGCAAATACTCGGCTCGTTTCAAGACTGCTTTGCCACTACGCCAAAGGTTAAACAGACCCCGCCGCGGTGGTCTAGTGGCTAAGGTACTCGGCTGCTGACCCGCAGGTCGCGGGATCGAATCCCGGCTGCGGCGGCTGCATTTCCGATGGAGGCGGAAATGTAGGCCCGTGTGCTCAGATTTGGGAGCACGTTAAAGAACCCCAGGTGGTCGAAATTTCCGGAGCCCTCCACTACGGCGTCTCTCATAATCGTATGGTGGTTTTGGGACTAAACCCCACATATCAATCAAAGCTTAAAGAGACACGACTTGCTCAGCATCGTATCATCAAGAAACCCATTGATACACACATCCGACAACATGCCTATAGGGTGTCACAAAAAGAGCAAGACGCTATACGTGACCAAGTCCAGTAGATGCTTCAGGACGTCGTCATCCAGCCATGAACCAGTCCCTGGGCTTCGCCAGTTGTGTTAGTAAAGAAGGATGGTACGCTGCGTTTTTGCGTTGATTACCGTAAACTGAACAAGGTCACCAAAAAGGACGTTTATTCTCTACCCCGTATAGATGACTCGTTGGACCGTATATGCAACGCTAAATATTTTTCCTCCATGGATTTGCGTAGCGGCTACTGGCAAATCGCAGTGGATGAGCGCGACCGCGAAAAGACGGCGTTTATTATTCCTGACGGCCTGTACGAGTTTAAAGTGTTGCCTTTCAGCCTATGCTCAGCGCCAGCTACTTTCCAAAGAATGATTGATACGGCTCTCATGTGGCTCAAATGGCAATCATGTCTTGTTTACCTTGACGACATCGTGGTCTTTGCAGACACGTTTGAACGAAACGTCCAATGCCTTCAGGCAGTTCTTCAGGCAATCAGAACAGCAGGGCCAACGCCTTCAGGCAGTTCTTCAGGCAATCAGAACAGCGGGGCTTTCTCTCAAACCCGAGAAGTGTCATTTTGGATATGAAGAACTGAAGTTCCTTGGCCACGTTGTGAGCCATTCCGGCATCCGCCCAGATCCGGAGAAAACCCGCACCGTTGCCGCCTTTCTTGTGCCCACAAATAAACGCGTCCTACGCCGATTTCTGGGGCTCTGTGCGTATTACAGGTGCTTTGTCAAAGACTTTTCGAAGATTGCTGAACCCCTCAACAAGCTTACAAAAGACGGTGTCTCGTTTGTTTGGGGTGCCGATCAGTGCCATGCGTTCGACACCCTCCGGAACCTTCTCCAGGCTCTGCCTGTACTGCCTGTCCTGGGTCACTTTGACGAAAGTGCCCACACGTAATTACACGCTGACGCCAGCAACGTTGGACTAGGAGCGATATTAGTTCAGTGGCATAATGGTGTAGAGCGTGTGATTGCTTATGCGAGCAGGATGTTATCCCCAGCAAAGAAAAACTATTCTGCAACCGAAAAGGAACACCTCGCTGTTGTCTGGGCCATTACAAAGTTCTGGCCATACTTGTACGGCCACCCATTCAGGATAGTTAGCGACCACCATTCCCTTTGTTGGCTCGCAAATCTCAAAGATCCCTCAGGTCGTCTAGCACGATGGAGCCTTCGGCTACAAGATTTCGATGTCACCATCGTCAATAAACCTGGGCGGAAACACACCGACGCCGACTGTCTCTCACGTGCATCGGTCGAAAATGCCAACACTGACCTTGAAGACGACACTTTTCTTTCTGCCGTATCAGCAACTCGCTTGGCTGAGCAACAGTGTCATGACTCGGATCTCATCCAGCTCATTGACGACCTGGAAGGACGCAATTACCACCCTCCCCAAAGCTTTGCACGCTCACTATCCTCCTTTTGTTTCCGCGCTGGAGTACTTTATGAAAAGAACTTTCATCCTACACAAGCTATGTATCTGCTTGTCGCGCCAACTACGCTTCGTGGTGAGATTTTACGTGCGTGTCATGGTGAGCCATCGTCCGGACACCTTGGCTATGCCTGCATGCTTCAACGCATTCAACGCTCCTACTACTGGCCACGTCTCGCAAAGACTGCGAAGCACTACGTTCGCGCATGTCGCGACTGTCAGAGACAAAAGATTCCACCTTTACGACCAGCGGGACTACTGCACCCAATTGGCCCACCAAAGGCGCCCTTTCATCAGATTGGCATGGACTTGCTTGGGTCATTCCCCACGTCTTCGTCTGGAAACCGGTAGATTGTGGTAGCTACCGACTACTTAACATGCTATTGTGAAACAAAGGCACTTCCAAAAGCCACCGCAGCAGACGTCGCCCAATTTTTCGTTAACAGCATTGTCTTGCATCACGGTGCGCCAGCTGTCGTCATAACTGATCGTGAGACAGCTTTTGCCGCAGAGATGCTGCGGGAAGTCTTGCGATTAAGTGGCACAGAACATCGTAAAACAACGGCTTACCACCTGCAAGCAAACGGGCTGACTGAACGAATCAACAAGACAATTGCAGGCATGCTGTCAGTGCATGTGGACATCGATCACAAAAACTGGGACGCCATACTTCCTTACGTAACTGTTGTGTATAACAGTGCTGTTCAAGAAAGTACCGGTTTCCCACCTTTTCGCTTAGTCCACGGTCGCGAGGTCACGACGATGCTCGACGCCATGCTCCTGCCCGACAACTTAAGAATATACCACACAGATGCTGCCAAATTTGCGCAGTGCGCAGAAGAGGCTCGTCAACTTGCTCGTCACCATACTCAACATCACCAAACCGCAGACGCGCGCCGCTACAATCTCGGTCACTGTGAAGTTATTTTCAAGCCCAGTGATGAAGTCTTGGTGTGGACCCTTATCCGACAGTGTGGCCGTTCAGAAAAACTTCTTCGCCGCTACTTCGGCCCTTACAAGGTCGTACTACATCACAGCGACGTCACTTACGAGGTTCTCCCAGAAGGCACTTCCAGACGTTCCCGTTTCTTTCCACAAACTAAAGTCATTCACGTTTCACGGCTCAAACCATACTTTTCGCGCTGTGAATCACCAGTTAGTGACTTACTTTATTGGTAACTTGACGTCTTTCTTTTGGTTTCGTCTTTTTCTTACATTCTTTCCTATTTTTCTTATCTCACATTTGACTTTTGACTCCACAACCAACCACGTTGTTCCGCCTTACGTCATTCATTTTGATTGCATGGTAATTTTCCTCTTTTTTTTTGCCTTCATGTACAGCATCGAGACGATGCCTCTTGGTAGAGGGGGTAATGCCACCATTGATGAAAGAGCCGCTGTGGCTCATATTAGTTTTGGGCGGCGAAGAAGAAAACATTTTCGTTGCTCTGGTTCAGGTGAACTCCTGGCTGTAGGTCTTGTTTTGCTCGTGACAATATTGTGTGTGCACAATATATTCTATTCTGCCTAGAAAAAGATCATGAACTGCAAAACTATGTAAGAGACCGTGAACGCCTTCACGTTCTCTGTGGGCTGATAAAACATGACCCGTCAATCTCAATATTATGAGGAGTGCTCAAGGTCTTTCTCTTGCTTAGCCATGAACAGGCTTCAGTAATACGAGGTTTCAGTGTGAACAAGCAGATTGCAGTCGAAAACATGGCAAAGGTGTTGCTGTGAAAACCCACGGTGGGCTGCCAGTTGGAAGTTAGCGCTCTGTCCTCTTGTGTCGGTCTGCTTGGCCGTTTCTTCTTCCCCGTAATGCGCTATACCAGTTCAAGTGCTTAACGTTTCATCGTTGAAATAACTAAAGTCATCAGTGCGCCAAGCCAGGCCTAGATATGCGTTACACATGGAAGAACAGAAGCGACAAGCAGCGGCACTGCAGGTAACCTTGAAAAGAAAAGAACTCGAGCTAGAGAGCATGCAAGAAAAATAGCCAAAGCTAAAAAAAACTGTAAAGGGCATACTGGAGTCAGCGAATCACTTTGCAGAAGGCACCAGAGCGAGAAATTTCATGACTTGCCTTGTCAAGGCCAACAGTTTTTGTTGTACAGCTAATGAAAAAGAGGCTGAGTTAGCTACTCTTGTAAAAAAAAAAAATTGTTGGAAAGTATAGCTCCTTTCTTGAGTCATCTGCGAAACAACACTCCTTGAATTTTCCTGTTCGCAGCCTTGAAATTTTTCATATCTTTTAAATTTCAGCCAAATATTCTGTGCGAACCCTGGCTAAACATGAATGATGGGAAGGCACAAAGAAATCTGCATCAAAAAAGAGCACCAGAGGAGCAGAAGCGCATAGCAGTTCTTGTGCGTGGCGTGCTACGCTTTCAGTACTAATCCACTGCAGTGCCACCGCTACAATCGACATGGAAGGCATCAGGTGGCTAGGCGCGTTCACACCACTCAACAGTTCTAGTACACTCTGCATCAAGCGATGCTTCGACCCCCGCCTTCCCGGCAGCTGGCTGTGCTGTCTCGTCTGTTCACGTGCTTCCCAAGAAGAGGTACGCAAAATAGATTTTGCTAGTTGTTTTGATGACCTGAAATTTGGGGAGATACAAATATTTGTTTGCCGTTTTTGAGACAGATGTATCCCTTATTGCACAAATAAGAAATGATGTGCACTACTGTGGTGGTATACAGTATGGATTGCCTGACATGATTTGCAAAACAACGCCTTCTATGATACTGAGACAATTGCGGCGCTGTGATCGTTGAGCCACCATGAGATGGTGGACAGCACACGGGTTTGCCTAATCGTCGTGCTTACAGGATTTGAGCACACTTATTGTTTGTGAGCCGATTTGAATTGGTGAGGCTGGACAGATCCAGATGCTGAATATTTGCTGAACTTTGAAGGCCCCGCCTCCGCTCAGGGGCGTCAGTTAGCCAAAATTCGCAGTGCACGAGCCAGCAACGCAGGGAACGAGAACCGTCTTTAATGCACGACTCAAAATAATCACAAACAGCCTTCCGAACTGGCTCAACACGGCACTAACGCACACAGGAAGCCCGAAAACCCAGAACGAACAATCCCCGCAGACTGGCGGTCAATGGGACATACGCAGCGAAACAACAGCAGGAAAGTTAGCGCGAAACATAACAGCAGTAAATCAACCTCACACGCAATTTGCCGTAGAATACGAGCCATCGACTCGTAAGCCGACGCCCCCTGACTGGCGTGGTCCCCTGACTGGCGTGGTCTCCCCTCTGTAGCACACACGGAGGGAAGCCTCATCGCGCCTAGCGCGACCGACACCGCATCCTAACGCTCGCCTGCCACAGAAAAGCCCCCTGGCTTGTCTCGCACCCCTTCTTATCTGCCCGCCAGGTTTTTGCCCCCTGTGGCTTTTTTGGAAGCTGATGCCCGTCCTGCACATGTGCAATGCGCCTGTGCTCTCTTCTCCCTGCTTCGATCGTGCGTGCTACAAACACGGGCCCATTGGCCCTGCACTGCCCCCTACACAAGAATGGACACTCCCCTCTGTTTTGCGGTCAGGCAGGTAGGGCAAGTGCGAACTTATGATGCGACGTCCTTTCTCATGTGCGGCGATGTGGCGACGCGACACAACTTTTCAAAAAGTTCTCTTGCCATCACTGTGACCAGCGAGGCGTGTGTCATGAAAGTACGCCAGGAAACTTTTGCGTAGAGTGCGAGGAATGAAAACGCGGAATAGGGGCTTGCCATCATGCGTATCAAGTCATGGTATGTAACGCAGGAGCAGGCCGTCATCGGCTTGCAAGTAACTGCCATAGGTGTTTGAGGACCGTGTGTTCCCGGTGTGTTCCAACTGAACTGGCCTGGCCACTGCATATTTGCTTGCACTGGGCGACACTTCTCTGAGGGTCAAGAAGCTGCTGCCGTAAGACCAGTGTTCCCCATGCATCTTCAGGCATTGTCACAGTCAGGACCTCGGCGGCGGGTTCACCATCTCCGGACAGTGGTGCTCTGGAAAGCGCGTGAGCCACTTTGTACTCAACTTTGTAATTCTATTTCTGAAGAGAAAGAGCCCACTGGGCCAGATGACCGAATGGGTTTTTCATCTTCGACAGCGATGACACGCCTGGTGATCGCCTTGGATCGTAAATGAGGCTCCATCCAGGCACATGTCAAATTTCTTCAGCGTGAATACGATTGCGAAGCACTCTTTCTCTGTTACAGTGTAGTTCCTTTCTGCGCCCAAGAGCATGTGGCTCGCGAATGTTAGTGGGTAAAGCATCCCTTGATATTCCTGGAGCGAAACTACTCCGAGACCCCACTCACTACCATCAGTCTGCACAGTGAAGGGCAAGTTTAAATTAAGTAGGTGCAATCGTGATGTATCAGCCATAGCCTTCGAAAGAGCCTGGTATGCTGCATGCTCCACGTTAGTCCAAGACCAATGGACTCCCTCGTGTAAGATCTCCTCGTGTAAGAGCTGGGGAAGTGGTCTGGCCAGATCAGCACAGTGAGGAATGAAGTGGCGGTAGAAGCCTATCATACCCCAAAACCGTTGCAAGCTCTTGATACCCGTTGGTGGTGGATAATGCAGGATTGCCTGAAGTTTCTGTTCATCTGGTCGTACTGTGCCTTGCTCGACAATGAAACCTAAGAGGTTGATTTTGTTTGAGACCAACTGAACTCTCTGGGGGTTGATGGTGATGCCTGCTTCCTGTGCATTCTTTGGAATACTGTGGTTCATTGCATCAGGTGCTCGTCAAAGGTTTGCAAAGAGACTGCCACTGTTCATGTGGCATAGTTGCCATTGTTCATTGCTTAGTTGAATTTGGCGTGTCGAAGCACAATGTCCATGATGTGCTGAAATGTGGCGGATGAATTGCAGAACCCGAAAGGTAACCCCGTAAACTCGAAAAATCCCCTGTGACAAGTAAATGCCATTTTCTCAACATCACACTCTGCTAATGGGATTTGCAAGAAGCCTCTGCTGCAGTCAAGGGTAGTGAAGAATTTGGCAGCCCCGAGGGAGTACATACCAGAGTCTATTGATGGGGACGGGTACGAGTCTCGAACGGTGACGGCGTTTAACTGCTGCACAAATTTTATTTGGCCGCTCATTGGAGAGACATGGGTTCTGCTACACAACCATGTTGTGTGATGGAGACACTCAGGCATTCAACAGTCTGCAAAAGGCACAGGTATATGGCTTCGTGCCAATAGAAAAAGAGGACTGTGTCAACCATGTGCATAAGCGCATGGGCACAGCACTTCAAAACCTCCTGCAAAAACAAAGAGCCGAAGGAAAGCCAAGCCTTGGCGGCAAGGGCAAACTGACAGGCGAGCTGGTCACAAATCTCACGTCATATTATGAGTGGGCAACCAAGGAAGCAACCAAGGAAGCATTGAGGCCATGAATAATGCTGTCTGGGCAACCTTTTATCACGTAGCATCTACTGATGCAAGCCCTCAGCACTCTCACTGCCCAACTGGTGAAGAGTCATGGTGCAAGTTCAACAAGGCTGTTGCCAAGCAGGAGACTCCTCCAAATCATCGCTACAGCCTGCTGGAGTATGTGGTTGATGCCTTGGGGCCTATTTGCACGAAATGCTGTCAGATCAAATTTTGATATGGAATGCTATTTGATATGGAATGCTCTCATATCAAATTTGTAGCAATATTTTATGAGGAAGATGTCACAAGGCTGGGCAGAATGCAAGTTTATATAACAGTTAATATTTGAAAATCTAAAAGTGATAGCAAAAAACTAATTGCATATTTGTTTTCAGCTGTGAAAAATACACATTGTATTAAAATTTCAGCTGGAAATACTGAAAATTAAAAAAAAATTTCTCAGACCAGTGTCTCCCCTTAAATGAAGCTCAAACATTGCCCCAACAGTTCCCTAGCTCAGCCTGTCAGGAGAGGCTGCTGCTGCAATAGGTTTACCAGGTTATTATGAGAGCTCCGCCAAGATCGCGGGCTGAATATCACCCGCTGCTCTAGCGAAAACGTCGAGTGAAGGGAACGAACGATCCCTTAAGTACGCCACACGGATGTGACTGCCTAACAGCATGAGTCACTCTTTCTGCTTTAGATGCCGAAGGGCCCACGTGGTCGTAAAGCTCCTGAAAGGACTGTATGTATTCCTGGAGGCTTTCATTTTCACCCTGTGTCCGCCTGCAAAGTTCATCTTTCATATGATTGACGTATTCGGGGGGAAGAAATTCGGCACGGAATAGCTGCTCAAAGTAAGACGAACAGTCGAAAAACTGGCGACGACGCCAACGAGCGGCAGAGCCAGACAGGGGGACGGGCAGAACGCGTAGCAGAAGTCTCATTTGTGAGGGCTTGCGCGTCGCGATAATCTTGTAACTTTTGCAAAAAGTCTGCGACTGATTTCTTGTCCGTGTGTCCCTCGTATGTAGGCATGGCCAGCGGTAAGCGAAAACTGTAGCTTGGTGTAGCCTGCCGTTGTAGCCGCGCGGTCAGCTGCTCAGGGATATGGGATGTATCTGGCACGGACGCCTCCTGTTGCGCCTTGTCGGGCATAATACTAGACTTGGGTACGTAGGGTTATCACCCTCACAAGCTGTAATTTTAATACGTGCAAACCATATTGAGATTGCACGTATAAATACGTGCAAACCATATTGAGATTGAAAGACTGATGGGTGTTTTATGCGTGCGGTTCTCGTGGTGCGAAAGCAAACTCCAACAAAAAGAATGAGTACTGCATGAGAAAACCACGTTGGAAGGAATGAAGGGAAGGTCAACCATATGCGAAAAACACGTTGGACGCCAGACAAAGGCCCCCGCCTTTCTCAGGGGGCTCAGTTAGCCAGAATTCGCAGTGTACGAGCCAGCAACACAGGGAACGAGAACAGTCTTTAATGCACGACTTAAAATAATCACAAACAGCCTTCCGAATAGGCTCAGCAGTGCACTAACGCACAAAGGAAGACCGAAAACACGGAACGAACAATTCCCGCAGACTGGCGGTCAATAGGACATACGCAGCGAAACAACGGCAGGAAGAGCACGAAACACAATAGCAGTAAATCAAACTCGCATGCAATTCGCCGTAGAATACGAGCCATCGACTCGGGTAAGCCGATGCCCCCTAACTGGCGTGGTCTCCCCTCTGTAGCACGCACGGAGGAAAGCGTCATCGTGCCTAGCGCGACCGACACCGCATCCGATCGCTCGCCTGCCACCGAAAAGCCCCCGGGCTTGACTCGCACCTCGGGCTTGTCTCGCACCCATTCTAATCTGCCCGCCACGTTTCCGCCCCGTGCCCCCTGCGGCTTTTTTGGAAGCCGACGCTCGTCCTGCGCATGTGCAATGCGCCTGTGCTCTCTTCGCCCTGCTTCCACTCTGCGTGCCACGGCCCATCGGCCCGACAACTTGGTCTTGTGCAAAACGAATTCAGGCCATGTGATGTGAACCGAAAGAACGAAGACTAGGTACATTTGTTTACCATTCTTCATTCCGTGCTTGCTGAAGCGGCGTGCATTGTTGCTCTCAGACACTAGTGCCAAAGTTACTTGTAGTGTATTTATAGGAAACTCTATGCACACTTCCTGGCTCGTGCGCAAGTGCCCTGGGTGGACTGCAAATGGAATGCAAGAAATGATCTGATGTAGCAGACTAGATGAGTGCAGCTTTTGTATCGTTTCAGGCAAACCGAAACCTGAGCACAGTGAATGGCTTTCAAGTGGATGCCAAGGCTGGCCTTTTGCTGGTAAGAAAGCACTATTGGCACTCTGTCAGCCATCAGTAGAGTGTATATGTCGCAGCACAGCGTCCTAATAGGTGCAGAGTTTGAAGGCTCTATTTCTCTCATACAGGTGACGAGTGTCAGAAGGGAAGACGAAGGAAAATACCGCTGCCAAGCTGTCAACCCTGCTGGCACAGACATTCGGGAAACAGCTGTGGCCATTATCGGTGAGCAGCCCGTTAACTTCTATTTCAACTGTTATTTAGTTAATGTAGCAGGTGCGGTGCTCCAGCCTTTTTTAGTTGCCTCTGCATGTGCCTGATCATTTTTTCGTATTTGACGATGAAACAGCAGAAGAGTTTTGACGAATAATCATCGTTTGTAAGCTTTTCTGTCATGTTTTACCAAACAGCGGATAAAATGATTTTAACGTTACTTTGCAGCAAAATGGAGCTGGTCTCTTCAATCAGATTTGCCTATATGAAGCTGGGCTGGTAGTATTGCAACTTCGTAAGAATTTCATCATAGGCTTACGAAAAAAAAAAAAAGAAAACACCTTCAGCCTTTAATGTTCCTGCGGAATTATTGGGACATCATTACTCTTGCAAGAACTCTATCTCCTGTTGACAAACTTTATCCAAGTGCACTGAAAATTTAATTTATTAATTTATTTGCAACTTATCTGCGGCTTGGAAACCAAGTAAAGAGAGGAAGCTTTACACTCGTTACTGTTTTTTTAATTAAAATAGTTTTTACTGTTGAATACTAATAACTTTCTACATTACTACATTACATATTTCTTACATTACAGTTCTGGCACCTTTTACAATGGCACTATGTGGAAAAAATTCACACCGCTGCAAAGCTGTTTCAAGAAAACTGCTGCTTGGTTCATGATTAAAATAGATTTAGCAGTGCAAAAAGAGACTGAACTTTCAGGAAGGACATACACACAGCGCTGAACTGGTTTATTACAGTCGACTCTCGTTAATACGAAGTTCACGATGACCGTGAAAAACTTCGAATTAAGCAGAATTCCAATTAACCACAATGAATGAAAAATACATTTATTTTAAAGCAATTTATGAGAAAAAATCTGTGATTGCCGTTTGCTTCTGTTTGCTGAATCTTGCAGCAGAAAGCAAGTCCTGCAGGCTGTATATGTGCCCGGGTGCTTTCTTGGCGTTGCTCTCAGCAGTGAAAAACCGCTGCGCGAGGGCAAGGCCTCGGGCTACATCAGCAGCCCGCGGTAGTGGCTCACTTGCGTCGTCGTCGTCGTCAACCTCAGTTTCGTGACTAGGCTCGCTGGGCCAAACCATCTCCACGATCTCAGCGTCCGACAGTGCACCGCACGTTTCTACCAAACTGTCAGTGGCAATGTACTCCTCGAAAGGGACGTCGCCGAAAGCTGGCAGGAGACTACAGTGAAATCTCGATACAACGAATTTGAAGGGACCGCGGAAAATAGTTCGTTATTTTGAAATATCGTTATAGTGAAAACATCGAAAATTCGCATTAAAAATCGTAAATGCAACAAAAGGAGTCGCCTACCTTTGCTGTGTACACATCCGCAAACGCTTGATTTTATGACGAGCGTGAAAAGAAACAAAACGCGAAGTATTCCGGAATGAGCGCACGTTTATTTGAAAAAGTCGGTGATCTTGGCCTGGCGGGTGCCGCTCAACTGCCGCAGGACGAACGCTTCGAAGTTGTCCACATTCTTATGCTCTGCTTCGGTGGCATTGCTGCACCTGCCAAGGTAAGTGCGCATCTTTCGCACGCATTCCATGATGTCGGCCTTAGAAAGCGATTCTTCTGGTTGGCTAACGGGCGCGGTCTCAGCGTCGTCTTCGCCATTGGCGTCCTCGTCGCTGTTATCACCATGAACAGCACTGACGATGTCATCGGTCGTCAGTTCGGCTGACGTGCATGCTTCGTCGTCGCACTGCACATAGTCCTCGAACGTCACTGAGGCATCCATCGCGAGTCTTTCGACGACTTCTTGCCACATGCCACTCGCGTCGCTTTCTTCGCTGCCTTGTTCATATTCAGATGGCATTACTACCAAGCCTGCCTTCCTCCAGCAGTTCTGGATGGTGGTTGATGTAACGCTCCACCAGCTGTACATTTGTCAGCCTGACATTAACAAGATGCGCCGAGCAGTTGTCGGCGATAATCAGGATTTTCCTACCTGCGCTCCTCATCTCATTGTCCACCTTTAGTAGCCACTCAGAGAATAACTCTCGTGTCATTCACGCGCGTGAATTAGCCCGATAATCGCACGGCAATGAAACAACGTTCCTCATGCAGCGAGGCTTCTTGTATTTGCCGATCACCAAGGGCTTCAGCTTCTTGGTGCCTGTGGAATTGCAGCATAACAATACCGTAATCCGGACTTTGGACTGCTTGCCGCCTTTGCAGCTGTTCCCTTTAAAATGCATGGTTTTATCAGGAAGCATTTGATAGAACGCCATTTCGTCCGCATTGAATATATCATCTTCGGAGTATGAAGCGACGATTTCGCGGAACTTCTCATCCCTCCATGCAGCAGCGCTTGCTGCGTCTGCCGCCTTCTCTTCATTAGACACCACTTGCCAGGTGATTCCATTCGTTTCACGGAAACGATGAAGCCACCCCGCGCTTGCTTCGAAGCCTGTGATGTCCAAAGCATCAGCGAATTGCCGGGCTTTTTCCTGCAGCATGGGTCCCGACACCGGCACATTTTGAGAACGCGCGTCCTTGAACCAAGTCAGTATACTGCAGCATCCACTTCTTGGAAATTCCCAAGTCGGAGCCGTTTTCTTGACGGTGCGAGTTGGGACCCTCGGTGCAGCTCGAGGATCTTTTGTCGGTCCTTCAGGATGGTTGCGACAGTTGATGGTGCAACCCCCATCTCGTTCGCAATGTGGATTTGTTTTTTACCGGCGTCCACTTGAGAAAGAATATCCATTTTTTCTTTCAAAGAAAACTGCCTCCGTTTCTTTTTCGCGCTGCTTCCGGAGCTCATCGCGAACGCAGAAACGAATCACTCTAACCTTTAAAACGAGAAAGCCGTACGACAATCGTGCGACGTTGCCGGTCGACGTAACAAAACAAAGGCGGCGAGGTTAGGCTCGACCTGGCTCAACGAGCATGCAAAAAAAACAAAAAAAAACATCGAAAACAAGGTACTGGCAATGGCGATAGGGCTAGCCAGGCTAGTGCGCATTTAGCATAAGGCAACGCATGGAGAAATGAGCAGGAGCTCTGATGATGATGATAGTGCCACATATGGCGCTGGGCATTTAGACCGCCGCACGTAATTTTTACGCTAGAAATTCGTTATTTTGAAGTGCTCTTAAGGTACCAGGGTGATAAAATTTGATACGTTATTCTGAAACATTCGTTATTCTGAAATTCGTAGTAGTGAAATATTTTTACATTGAAACAATGGACATTTGGAAGGGGATTTCCGAAATATTCGTTAATCTGAAAAAATCGTTAATCTGAGGTTCGTTATAACGGGATTTCACTGTATCAACGTCAAGCTCACTTGTGTCTTCTTCCCCCACTGTACAAGACGCGTGATCATCTGCACCACTTGGAATGAAGCCGCACGCCCTAAAGCAGTTTGAAATGGTTTCATCCTTTGCGTGACCCCACGCTCGCGCCAGCATATGAATAGCACTGAGAAGGCTCACCTCATACTGACTTGCATTGTCCATACACAACAGCATCCGCTCAAGAAGATGCTTCCTGTACAGTACTTTCACGTTTTTGATGATCCCCTGGTCCAGTGGTTGTAACACCGATGTAGTGTTCGCTGGCAGGTAGGCGACATGTATTGCACTCAAGGGCGGCGCATTCATGTGTGCACGGCATTGTCCACAAGGAGCAATACATTGCGTTTAGATAACGCGAACTTGCGATCCAATTTTGTTAGCCAATCCTTGAATAGGTCTGCGGTCATCCACGCTTTCCTGTTAGACACGTAGTCGACAGGTAGCGTTTTCACGCCCTTGAAACATCTAGGCTTAGCAGCTTTGCCTATCACGAGCAGGCGACATCGCTCAGTGCCTGTCATGTTCGCCGCTATCAGCACCGACACTCTTTCTTTGCTACGCTTCCCTCCAGCACAGTCATCGTCCTTAAGGGTCAGTGTCTTCTCGGGCAACATTCTGTAAAAAAGTGCTGTCTCGTCGGCATTGAAGATATCTTCCGGCCGATATACTCCCAAGTATTTGCTAAGCTGATCTTCTCTCCACGTATCACATGTTTCAGCGTTGACGGCAGCCTTTTCCCCGTTAACGCTTTTAAACACCATATCGTGGCGCTGCTTGAACCGTGTGAGCCACCCTTCGGACGAAGCAAAGTTCTCGATGCCTAGCATAATCGCAAGCGATGACGCTTTCGCTGCAACGATATTGCCGCTAAGAGGAAGTCTGTTGCTTCGAGCCTCCCGAATCCAGATGAGCAGCGCTTGCTCTAACTCCGGGTGGGTGCCGGTGCGCATTCTCTTGCGAGACATGTTGAACTGGTCATTTTCGAATGCGTCCAGTACCGAGCGCTTGTTCTTCAGGATGTTAGACTGGGTATTAGGCTTGATGCCGTATTTCTGCGCAATGTCTTGCTTGGCGGTGCCTCCTTGTTCAACATCTTTCAAAATTTTGACTTTCGTCGCCAAGTCAAGCGTCTGATAAGGCCCGGGAGTTGGCATAGTAAATGCACGTTGAGCTTCGTCGCACGTGGAAACGTTGAATCCGCACACGACTGTAACGAGATCAACAATGAGGCCAAGTCAAGCGTCTGATGAGGCCCGCGAGTTGCCATAGTAAATGCACGTGGAGCTTCGTCGCACGTGGAGTCTGCACACGACCGTAACGAGGTCAACAATGAGGCCCGGAACCGGAACCGCCGGAGCAGCCGCTTCATGATCTGGGGCGCTGCATGCAACTGCGATGCCATCAGCTGACGCTTTGAGCTGCGGCGCTGTGGTCAACTGCGATGCCCTTGGGTGCCGGTCGGACACGCATTGTTGTTTCGCACTTCGAAAATAGGAAATTTAACAAACGTTACGATTTCCTCCGGGAATTCGATTGAAAATAAATTTGAATCAATCGAAATTTCAGACCTCTAGCTTCCAATTACCGAGAATTTCTTCCTGTTGAACTATCAACTGATAATTTCAATTAAGCGACTTCGAATTATCGGGGGTCGCCTGTACTTTGAACACAAGGCATTTTTTGTAAAAATGCGCCGAAACAACGGAGAGATAACATGAAGAAAAGCGGTGCAAACCACGTGACAACTGCTCGTCAAAAAGGCGTGCAACCGAAGGTACTTGCGCAGTCTAAAATTCTTACGCTACAAAGTAGGCTATTGATAAGAAAGCAGTGAAAAATATATCATTGATACTAAAACCAACCGGGGTAAACGCATTAAAGCCAGAGAAGCCTAGGCAGCCACACACAAAAGATAAAAAGGATGTAAAACGTTTGAAACTACAATGAAAAATAAGCGCATTAAACCTATTCAATTGGCATGCACTTTAGATAGCTTGTTTTTTTATATAAGAGGAGATGCTACTCGAAGACACTTTTTTTTAATATTCACCCTAGAGCAATGAAACTTGAGCTGTTTATGGAACTTTTTATGCTCATTTCAAATATCTAATTAGTTATCTTGCAAGTTACACACTTTTAGCTCTGCAACATGACAAAGTGAAAACCTTAACCCTTTTGCCCCTCCTCTTTTCATCCCCAAACTTCTGTAGTTTTTTACCATTCATAGTTCATAATGCTTCAAATAAAGTGTAAAGTGCAAATAACTAATTAGGAAGCACATACAAAATATGTAATACGCGTGAAAAATAATAGACTTAAAAAGTTCATATTTCACTTACCCTATACATACAATTTTTTATTATGCAATAAAGTATTGAAATTTAAACTAGATAATTGCATTTGTCGTACTTTGGAAAAAATTTGCACAAAGCTTTATGTAGATCCGAGCACCAGAAGTGCCCGAAAAAGGAGGGGCACATCGAAAAAAATGGCAAAATTTGTGATTAAAAAAAAAAAGTTTTAAAGTTAAAATTGAGCTTTTATTTATGAAAGATATTAATGCAGATGAAAATTGTACACCAAAAAGAACAATCCTTCCTGTAGTGGCCACTACAACTAAAATACGCCAGCACCATGAGTTTGTCTCTGTCGGCTTTTTCGAGCCCACTCCTCACAGTCATTTCGTTCACAGACAGGGCAATGAAACGGTTGCCATACTTTTGCTCCATCTGGCAGACAGAGCCTTGTGCCAACTGCAAGCTAGAAAGAAGTTCGACAGGACTGCCAAATACAAACTAAGTCCAGTGTCATGCCATTTTGCAGCCATATTTGTGCCACACATCGTCGTACATAATGGCAATGTCGTTCCTGCTAAGTTCTCTCACTGCGAGCTCTTTCGACCTCTCAAGATTGGCGCTGACGTCATTCATTGCCGCATCACGAACTTTCCGGCTGACGGGTGTGAATGACTTTTGATGCATTGGCTTTTGCAAGCCAACAACTGCCGCAAATCGGACCAGCTTCTCGTAGCCTATTCCTACAGAGCGCGCCACACAACGGCTTTCACTTGCGAGCAATGCCTTTTTTCATTCATAACGGAGATAATTGCACGATAAAAGCATTGTTCAGCTGCGCTGCTCGACAAGACATGGACACCGCAAATAGGTTTCACAGCACATACAGGCGCGCAGCGGCCAATGGCGGTCCCCGATCCGTACCACGTGATAAGCCAGTCGCGGTGCTCGAAAAACGCGCAGAAGCACGCTTCTTTTTATTATTTCTTGCGCTGCATCAGCGAGAGAAACTTGTTATTTGAAGAGTAAGGCTCGACTCTTCGACTCATGCGATCAACAATGGCGAGTGGCGGCGCATTATTGGCAGCAAGGTGCTTGAAGACTGCACACTTTCGACCTTTTAAGAGGCACCTTGTGCTCTTTAGATTATAGTGACCCCGCTACTCACCGTAGCATATGATATCCGCGAGTTCACGCTTAGCGAGCCACAGGGCCGCGACTCCGTCATCTACTCGCGTGTAGCGCACCGCTCCGCGCTCGCTCGAGTAATAAATAAGGCGTTTAGCATGGCGCAGCCAAAACAGACAGTGCTCCAATACAAAAATACACAACACTTTATTGCCTTTGGTGGCACCCTGAACAACAGTACAACGTTCGCTCTCGGGACGCGGAAAGCAAAGGCACTTGCACGCGGACGTTCGCGATAAGGGGAAACCGCGAGCACGTCGCAGCTGGCAATGGCGAGCTTTAACACGCCGGTCGGCAAAAGGTCCCTCGCGGCTATGCTGCGCACTCTCACGATGGCCACTGGGCCTGGTCGAGAGTGTTAGGGCAAACCTAGTACGCGTGGGCCGGCGGCAAGTGCGGCTCGGTGTGGTACGACCGCTTCAGCACTAGGCACCGCTGTGGGCTTAGCGTACGGTACCGAAGCTAGCACTCAAGTAAACACGCCTGCCAAGGTGCCAAAGGCCACCCCAGGTAGGCTACAGTTCGGCCATTCCCAAAAGGGACGCGGACGAAGGAAACACGTGCTTACCCGGCGCCGACCACGGAGAAGAGAGAGCTCCCTCGGCGCGCACGCAACACGTGCCGCGGCCGCACGTGGCGCCATTTATCACCACGCGCCGTTACCAGAGCAGAAAAAGCAAAAGCGTGTGGCTGTGTGGCGGAATGCCCGCGAAACGGTCGCGGGGGCGCCTCAGATCCCCACAAGATTCAATTTTAAAGCATTTCCAATTAAGTTTTTACCTGTATTATTTTTTTCATAACAGTTGAGGTACTAATCTTGTCAAAACAGGCGAAAATAAAAAAATCAGTAATTTTGAAAAAACTCGTGCTTTTCGACCCGCATCTCCTCTTAAGAGGGAAGTACCTTACACTGTTCTTATATTTCAATTTAGTTCGTGCCTCGATGTCCAATTTTTAAAAGATATTGTGCAGGTTGATTGGGTCATGAGAAATATGCTCATTTTCCTTTATGACATGCGATCTATTCTATTTGAACATGAATTCGATATTCGCATGTGCCTATTGCTCACTATAGTTTTTTGTGATCTGTTCTATATCGTATTGTATATTTTCTTTAATCCCTGTTGTAATTGAGTAAAAAAATTACCTGATAATATTCTCAGTGAAAAACATATGGCGAACAGAACTGTTACAGATTATCACTTGAATGTGGGCTGTGAATTTTGTCAGTGTCATTGGTATATTATGTTTAATTTTCAGGCGTGCAAAAGGTAATGAATGAAGTGTAATGGCGAGTGCTTTTTTTTTTTTTAATGAAGCCATATGTGGATTTCTGTTCTGTACATGGGATCGATTGAGAGCTTCGTGTTTTGTTGTGTGTTCCTCTGTGATTGTGTTGTACTTCGTGCTGTCATTTTGTAATTAGGTATTACATTCATTTGCATGACCCTGGTTGTAATGTGATGATCAAGTTTAGTTGTTCAAAATTTGTTTCAAACAAAACCACAAGCACGAGATGAGTGACGACACCTTTTACGGAGGATTCTGTAAACTCATCATTGTAGCACGATTGCCCTAAGTAGGAGTGAAAAGAACACGTCTACATTCTTTGAAGTTAGGGACAAGACTGGTTTATTTTCCACGAAAAACAGTTTTTGAAAATTGTGATACCACAACAGGGGCGTGGCGGCATATCTCCTGTGGCATGCCCGAGATAACATCATGTATGTCAGCCACGTATGCCCCGTGTGTCTCGGTATATGATTGGGTACATGCATGCAACTAAAAATAATTGGGACCACTGGTATCAACGTCCGCTACAAGGCCTCTCCCCTACCCCAGACTGCAGAGCAAGGAAAAAAACAAGCAAATGTGGAAATTAGTTTATGAGATGAGCAGGTTTCACGCGTTCGAGATAAAGGACGTTCTCTCTGTCACGAACATGAATGGTCAGTCTTGTCCAACCGCGGCAGCACACGGAAAGGCCCATCATACCCAGGGGTCAATGGCGCCTTCACTGTGTCTTGCCGCATGAACACATGGGTTTTCACATTCATGCCTGGGAATGAACACTCTTTGGTTGCAGCTGACATGCGTCGCGTTGGATTGCAGGTGTTCCAATCAGTAATGTAGCCTTTTCATATGTTATGCAGTTGTCGGTGTACACCTTTCTCTTCTCACCAAAGAATTCTCGCAGTATTTAGTTTGGAGAGCCTTACAGCGTTTCTGCTGCTCTAAATCTGAGGTCTTCCTTCATTGCGGTACGCAGGCCTAGAAGGGCGAGAGGAAGCTTTTCCACCCAGTGCTCTCTATTCAATTCGGCCATTAAAAATGCCTTCAGCTGACGGTGTAAACGCTGCACCATTCCATTGCTCCCTGGGTCGTGAACTGTGGTGTGTACTGGAGCCATGTTCCTAGAAGCCTTGCCAGCACAGAGAATAGGTTGCTCGGAAATTGTCGTCTACGGTCGGTCAATATGCGCAGTGGGCAGCCATAGTGAGAGTCCCATGGGGCCACAAACGCTTGTGCGACGGGTCCAGTTGCAATGTCCAGAACCGGCGTCACATCAGGACACCGTGAATAGCGGTGGACACATGTAAGCAGCTATCTGTAACGCTGGGAAGGAGGTAGAGGTCTTACCAAGTCCAAGTGAACGTTTTCGAAACGGCACTCTGGTGGCTGAAATGCTTGGAGTGCTGTGCGCGCGTGATGAGTAACCTTGACTGCTTGCCATATTTCGCACGTCCTCGCCCAGCGTCGAATATCGGTGTTAATGCCTGGCCACATAAAGCGGTCTGTGACGAGCCTCTGCGTCTTGCAGATTCCTCGATGACTGACGTCGTGAAGGCTGTCAAACACTGCACGTCAAAACTGGACGGGGACAAAGTGTCTTGGAGACTTCTGCAATGTGTTGCATGTGACCATAGTCGTTATGTATGGTAGCGGCATCTCTTTGAGAACAAGTTATTGCGAATTGTGTGGCACTCAGTTAGCTCCGGGTCGTCCTGCTGGGCGGCGGCTGATTTCTCAAAGTCGACGGACGCTGATGTGGTGTTGATACGGGAAAGTGCTTCGGCTGGTTGATTTTCGATCCCCGCTATGTAGCAGACGTCCTTTGAAAATTCGGAAATAAAGGAAAATTGGCACAGTTCTTTCTGGATATGATGATGTATATGATGATGTTGTTTTTGAACGCAAATGTCAGTGGCTTGTGGTCCGTTAAAATATAGAAAGTGCAACCTTCGAGGAAGAAACCGAAATGGTTTTCGGAGCAATAAACGGCCAGCATCCCTCTTTCAAAGGTGCCGTAGCGCACTTTCGCCTTTTTCAGACATTTCTAAAAGAAACATATCGGTTTCCAGTCCTTGCCATCGTATTGTTACAACACTTCTCCCACTGCGGTCGTTGAAGCACCAACCATAAGCTGCGTTGGCGCGTCGTAAAGAGGGTGCATCAGAAATGTTGCGGAGGCCAGCCAAGTTTTGGCATCCTGGAAGGCTTTTTCGTGCTGTACTAGTCAGTGAAACTCGGGTGTTTTCTTGACCTCCCGGTGCAGCAAGTCAGTTAGCGGCTGTAGAATGTGTGCACAGGGTGGAATGAAGCGCCTATGGAAGTTGACCAGCCCGAGAAACTCGCGCAACTTGGGGAAAAAGGTAGGCGGGGTAAAATTTCTAACTGCTTGTACCCACGAATCGAGCGGTAAGATGCGCTGTAGGGCGATTTGATGACCTAGGAAATGTAGTGCTTCAACACCAAACATTCACTTTTTGGGCTTCAAAACCAGATTATGCTCGTCAAGACGCTTGAAGAGGAGTCGCAGGTGGTTTTTGTGCTCTTCAATCGTTGTGCTGGCGACCAAAATGTTGTTTAAGTAGACGAAGACAAAGGGCAGTCCCCGAGTGAGCTCATTCTAGAAACGCTGGAACGTCTGTGCTGCGTTCTTCAGTCTGTATGCATACGAACAAATTCAAAGAGGCCAAAAGGTATTCTCAAGACCGTCTTTGGGATGTCGCTTGGTTCTGCTGGAATCTGGTGATAAGCGGCTATTACCGTAATTACTCGCATCATGCTCGAATAATTGATTTCCATTCCCGAAGCTTCACACCATGAGTGTAATTCCTTTAGACATTCGACAATGTTCCATTGGTCCTTACTACTAGTCACTCGCACGTAAATTAAACAATCATCAGCAAATAGTTTGAGCTTAACATGGGGTTTTGCTATATCTGCAATATCATTGACATATATCAGAAACAATAAGGGCCCAAGAACCGAGCCTTGTGGAACCCCAGAAAACACTTCTAGTGGGCAAGACATAGAGTTATCAATTTTCATGAATTGCTTCCTGTCATTTGGGTAGGCTTTAATCCAATTAAGTAAAATTTGACTTAGTCCAGCGCAGTAAAGCTTATACAGTAATCTGTCGTGAGGTATCTTATCGAAGGCCTTAACGAAATCTATGCACATGATATCAATTTGTTCATTCATATCTAAAGCTGTCGCAAAGTCATAAATAGTTTCGATAAGCTGTGTTGTAGTCGAGACTGTACTCCTAAAGCCATGCTGATAAGGATAAAAGTAGTTTTTATTTTCTAGGAATGTGATGATATGCTTGGCAATGACATGTTCCAATATTTCGCAGCAGATAGATGTGAGCGATACGAACAGTAATTATTGGTGGACAACCGATCACCACTCTTAAACACAGGGACAACTACAGCTGTGCGCCAGTCCGATGGCACTGGACTAGTACAAATAGACTTTTGAAAAATAGCTTCGAAGTAGTAAGATAGCCACTCCACATAACGCTGCAAAAAAGGGGTGGGTATTTTATTAGGCCCGCATGTTTTTTTGGAATCAAGAGACAATAGACTATTCAATGCTCCTTCTCGACTAATAGTAATCTCACCCATCGGCTCAGATAAGTGGCATATTACATCCTCTGTTTCAGTGTCACATCTGCGCCTTGTAAAAACTGACTGAAAAAAAAATGTTATGACTATCTGCAATATCAACATTCTTCGTCACGATTTCATTTCCACGTTTCAGCTGGTCAATTTTATCACGCCGATCGGACATATAAAGCCCGAACTTGTGATGTGAATGTTTAATAAAAGAAATCAATTTTTGACCAAAAAAAAGCGTGCTTAGATTCCAAGAAGTATTTCTTCAATTCATTTCGTACACGTGCTATATCCTCGGAGCCATGTTTTCTTTTCCTCTGCAGCCTTTTTAACTGTCGCTTTTTGTGAATAATATCTCGTGTTATCCACGGATTGTGCTTTTTAGTCTGTTTTACACTACTAGGAACGAATTTGTCGATGCAATATTTAATGATATCTTTAAAACGTTGCCACAATTCTTCAACTGTGTGGCGCTCGGATGCGTGCTCAAAATGACCAAATGAATACCCCAGCTTGTCAAGAATTGAACTGTCGTCCGTGTTCGTGTAATCTTTTACTTGCACGGTCTTATAGGTTCTAGCTCGTGAAACACTCAGTGGAATTGTAATAGAGACCAATCTATGATCAGAAATTTCCTCATCAGCACAGGTATTATAATTGCACAATTTGTTTGAAAGGAACACCAGGTCCAACACTGACCGAGACGAAGATGTTATCCGTGTATATTCGCGCACTATTTGGGTTAAGTTTTGAGCGAACATAATTTCCAACATCTTTTCGCCACTATCAATCTTGACGTGTCTGGGGAAAAAAGCGTCCCAGTTAATGTGAGGCAGATTAATGTATCCAGTAAGAATAAGCCTGGTGTTCCCATTTACATGGGCAAAAAGTAAGTTACTCAATTTATCAAGATAGTCTGATGCTGTTGCGGGTGGTCTATACAAGACACCAAGAAGGTATACTGTGTTAAAAAAGTTAATTTTACACCACACTGTTTCTGGTACATTGCTTCGAACATGGGCGGCCACAACAGAGTTTTTTACAATGATAGACCTTGCCCCCTCGCGAGTCCCTATCAGATCTAAAGATTTTGTAGCTTTCTGGCACAATGCAGTTATCAGGGACACAACTGTGTAGCCACATTTCAGTTATGGCCACCACATGAGGACTTCGTGATAGCAAAACTATTCAAGTTCAGTTACTTTGTTAACGATGCTTCGGGCATTAAATAAGGGAAGCCGGAGCTATGTCTGTGGTGAAGGAAATGGCGTTCCTAGCGCGTTAGATGACATGCTCTCGTTTCTTGTAGTGCTCCTTCCTGCACCGGCAGCTTCAAGAGCATATCTCTGTTTCTGTTTGTCTGCATGATTTTGATACAGGTATCGTTCTTCTGACTGACATCCCTGCCGTATATATCATCATTTATTTTAATCTTATCATGCACCAACTTAACCTGCGCAGCTTTAGCCCTATCTGAAGCTGCACTTTTCCATAGCTTGCTCCTTATTTCAACCATGTCTCGGGCGTAGTCGTGGCTTATGGTTATATTGGTCCCTTTAAGTTCCTTGCAGTTTTTCAGAACACTTTCTTTCTCACGGTAATCATAAAACTTCATGATTATGGGCCTACCTTTCCCAGGTTTTTCCTTACCAAGTCGATGGATTCTTTCAATCGTTTGAATTTCAATACCAAGGGTTTCTTTAAAGATTGCATCGACCACGACTTTCTTCAAATCAACAGCTGAAGCTCCCTTGCTTTCGGGAACACCAAAAACCAAAAGATTATTGCGTCGACTGCGGTTTTCATAATCTGCAAGTTTAGCAGCTTGTTCCTACACGATATGCTCTAGGATCTCAATTCATTTATTCATTTCCTGTATTCATTTCCTGTATTACCGTAAGATAGCCACTTAATTTTTCAGTTTTAGCATTCAATGCACTGATTTTTTCCTTTAGTGCGTCCATTTTACGGTCCGAGGCCCCTTGGTTGTCTAGAATAGCTTGTAGCATTTGAGTATTAGTGGGCCCAGGGTTTTCCTCCCCATTGCCCAACAGCAGGATTGAAATCGTTGTACAGAAATGACAAAGAATACTGAAGCATCGGCCAGGGTACGGCACTAGTAACAAAAATCGATCGTCACTTCTATAACAGACAACATTCGTAAAGTACCCAACCTGCATAGATGCAAGCAAATTCTTAGGCATGTTGACACTTTATGACACATTATGGCAGGTAGATTGCCTCTAACCCTCAAGAGGAAGGTATATAACAGCTGTATCTTGCCAGTTTTGGGACGTTAAACCCCACGTATCAATCAATCAAGCTGTATCTTGCCAATACTTAGCTACGAAGCAGAAACCTGGAGACTTACAAAGAGGGTTCAGCTTAAATTGAGGAGGAGGCAGCGAGCAATGGAAAGAAAAATGGTAGGTGTGACCTTAAGAGACAAGAAGAAAGCAGAGTGGATTAGGAAACAAACGGGGGTTAAGGATATCATAGTTGAAATCAAAAAGAGGAAATGGACATGGGCCTGGCATGTAGCGTGTAGACAGGATAATCGCTGGTCATTAAGGGTAACTAACTGGATTCCCAGAGAAGGCAAGCAGTTAGGGGGAGACAGAAGGTAAGGTGGGAGATGAGATTAAAAAGTTTGCGGGTATAAATTGGCAGCAGCAAGCACAGGACCAGGTTAACTGGCGGAACATGGGAGATGCCTTTGTCCTGCAGTGGACGTAGTCAGGAAGATGATGATGATTAAAAGCGTGCTTCCTGGTTGGGGCAGCCGGAATTCAGCTTTAATACAAGCAGCTTTTAATACATTGGAAATATCTCACCAGTTTTTCTCGAGCCATTTTTCTACGCTGTCCAGGTCCTCCGCTGCTCTGCTTTCACCTGTAACAGCTTTGCCAACAATATCGTGCCGTTCTTTGAACCGCTGAAGCCAGGCTGAACCGCCTTGGAAATCAATCCTGCCAAGCAGAAAAGCAAGGTCCTTGGCTTTCTGCTCGATTATAGGGCCGGACACTAGGATGTTTCGCGACCGAACGTCCACAAACCACTTGTAAACGGCCTTTTAAAACACCTTCGTACACAGCAGCGCGCACACGTCGAGCTCCACGGGCACCTGGCCTTTGTTCGACTTGGCCTTGATGTCTGGCTTGTTCTTCAGGATAGTACTCAAGGTGCTCCTTGGAATTTTGTATGCGCCGGCGACGTCCGACTTTTTTTCACCGCGCTCAACCCGATTGATGATTTCGAGTTTCGTGGCGAACGGCAAAATTTGCACCTCTTTGCGCAAGCCATGACAGCGCGCCAATACAGTTAAGAGCGCACCAACAGGCAACACCATAGACCACGCTGAATCGGCAGCAGCAGGCACACAAGCATAAAGAAATAAAAAATGGCACTCACTTCTACCGCCTCCACACCTCGGAGAAAGCACGACGGCCTACGATTCGATGACAGCGCGCCAATACAGTTAACAGAGCACCAACAGGCAACACCACAGACCACGCTGAATCGGCAGCAGCAGGCACACAAGCATAAAGAAAGAAAAATGGCGCTCACTTTTACCGCCTCCACGCCTCGGAGAAAGCACGACGGCCTCCGATTGGCTGTAAGCGCTGCGAGCGGGCCAGGATCATTTCTTGGAGGGGGGTGTTCGCCCGCCCACAACCGGGTCAAACCAACTTTTTCTAGGGTGGCGCCGGCAGTTTTCCCCGCCACCGTGAGGGAAAGCCAACTTGCTGGGGCACTTTTGAGGCACATGGAGTTTGATATATCAGTTGTCATTGCTATTTTCGTTCGATAAAACAGTAACGTTTGCTATATATTCTCAATGTAAACTTACCGCGTTTAGGAATTGTTCGATATACGGGATGATTTGATATAAACGGGTTCGATATAGTTGGGCTTGACTGTAATCAGCATCTGTTTCGGCGTCTTCGCACTCATGCGGCAGCATAGCATCCAGCATAGTGGTGACTTCACGACCATGAAGAAGGCGGAATAGGTTGTTCTTGTTGATTCTTGATAAGCCGTGTTATAGGCGAACGTGACATACGGCAAGATATCGTCACAGTTTTTATGCTCCACATCGACGTACATGCAGAGCATATCCGCAATGTTGAGATACTCCGTATCATCCGCTTGCGGATGATATGCTGTTGTTCGCCTGTGGGATGTGCCACTAAGTCTTAAAACTGTCTGTAATAGTTGTGGGATGTGCCACTAAGTCTTAAAACTGTCTGTAATAGTTCAGCTGCGAATGCATTTCCCCGGTCAGTTATTACCACTGACGGAGCCCCTCAGCACCACATGCTCTACGAAAAATCGGGCTGCTTCAATTGCCGTGCCCCTATCTAGAGCCTTGGTTTCGGCGTTACGAGTGAGGTAGCCGCTGGCTATTATAATCCATCTACGACCTGCTGATGAGGTTGTAAATAGGCCCAAAAGATCCATTCCGACTTGAGCGAATGGAGTAACAGGCACATCAATAGGATGGAGGAGGCGTGCTGGTTTGACGGGTGGAATTCTCCTGCGTTGGCAATCAAGGCACGTCTGAACATAGTGTTGAACGGTCGCCGTCAGTCTTGGCCAGTAGTATTTCTGCCTCACTCTGCACAATGTACGCGTGTAACCCAAGTGGCCGAATGTTGGTTTATCGTGCCATGCCTGTAATACTTCGCTCCTTAGAGATGTTGGGACGACGAGTAAGCAGTCGTTTCCGTGTGGCATGAAGTTCATCTTATACAGGACGTCGCGTGTGGCGTGAAGTTCATCTTATACAGGACGTCGTTGCGCTAGCAAAATGACGAAAGCACTCTCGCAAGCAGTCTAGGTACAGCTGAAAGGCGACCCTCTAAAAAACGTAATATGGGTTCTAGTTCGGGGTCATCTCATTGCAGCTGTGCGACAGTTGCCGTGTTTACAACTCCAACAAAGGCTGTATCGTCGTCATTTGCCGTCGCAGGTTCGTAAGGCACACAAGAAAGGCAATCAGTGTCTGAATGTCGCTTCCTTGATCTGTAGACCACGGTCATATCAAATTCTTTAAGCTTCAAGTTCCAGCGCGCCAACTGTCCTAAAGAGCCTTTTAAATTTGTCAGCCAGCGGAGGGAGTGATGGTAGCCGACAACATTAAAAGGACGACCGTACAGATATCGGCGGAATTTTATAACCGCCCACATCACCGCAAGGCACTCTTTTTCCCTGGTGGAATAATTTTCTTCCGCACGTTGAAGAGTTCTGCTTGCATAAGCAATTACTCATTCGGCACCATCCTGCCACTGCACGAGTACAGCTCCTAAGCCGCCACTGCTAGCGACGGTGCGCACTGTTGTCCAGGCGTCATCATCACATGTGCCAGGACCGGTGGCTTCTGAAGGCGTTGCCGCAGCTCGTTGAATGATTTTTGCTGTTCTTCATTCCATACGAATGCGACGTCTTCTCTGGTAAGGCGGGTCGACGGTGAGGCAATGTGCGGGAAGTTCTCAATGAAGCGTCGCTAGTACGCACGTAGTCCTAAAAACTGTGACCGCTTTTTTGTCAGTTGGCGCTGGAAAATTCATAACGATAGCTATTTTGTCAGGGTCATGCCGCACACCTTCACTACTGACAAGATGCCCCAGAAACAGCTCTTCGAAGCCGAAGTGGCATTTTGCCGGCTTCAGTGTTAGTCCGGCGGAACGAATAGCTTAAAGTACTGAGTGCAGTCGCCTGACGTGTTCGTCGAATGTGGCAGAATATACGACGACGTCATCTAAATACACTAAGCACATCTGTCACTTGAGGCTTGATGGTAGGTGTCCATTAGCCACTGAAACATTGCCGGTGCTGAGTACAAGCCAAATGAAAGTACCTTAAATTCAAAAAGGCCATCAGGTGTCACGAAAGCTGTTTTCTCCCGGTCTCTTTCATTGACATCTATCTGCCAATACCCACTCTTTAAATCCATCTACGAGAAATAACACGCATGCCCCGTAGTCGATTGAGTGAATCGTCGATATGTGCAAGTGGGTAAACGTTTTTTTTTGTCACCTGATACAGCTTGCGGTAATACACGCAGAAACGTAAGGTGCCGTCTTTTTTCTTCACTAATACAACTGGCGAAGCCCAAGGGCTTTTCGACGGCTGAATAACGTCGTCTTCCAGCATCTGTCGCACCTGGTTTTCGTTGACTTCACGTTCTCGCGGAGCTACCAGGTACGGGTTTTGCCTGATGGGTCTGGTCATGGCGTCCGTTATAATTCGATGTTTCATCAGTGGCGTTTGATGGACCCTGGAAGTCAAAGAGAAACAATCTTCAAACTTGTTAATAAGCTGCATGATACTTTGCTTCTGCGCCGGCAGCAAACTTGGGCCAATATCAACAGATAGAGGTGAGGGGGGCAGATCAGTTGAGTTATCTTTTTCAAGAGTTAGGCAGTTTGTCATCTCGGCGAGCTCTTCCATGTACGCGACTGCCATGCCCCTCGTTAGATGTCGGCGTTCGGAGCTGAAGTTCGTAAGAAGGACGTGCACGTGTCCACATTTTATGCACACGACGCCTCTGGCAATAGATCAACCATGGCTGAATAGCAGTGTTGAATTCCGCTCGGCGATGTTTTCAGAATTGCTCGACGTGTCACATGTCACAGCCACGAGTGCATTCGACCGTGGCGGGATAGTCATGTCGTCGAAGATGCGCAATGGTTTACATCGCTGGTCTGTACAGAGCCCATCTGAAACTTAATCTAGGGCCATCCAAAACGTAACCGATCTCTCAGGAATGTTGATAACGGCGCCGTATTCACGCAGAAAGTCCATGCCCAAAATCTGGTCTTTGCAGCACTCCGGTAAAATTACGAAAGTAGCGACGAAATCTGAACTGCCGATATTAATTCGATCGGTACATTTGCCCGTCAACGTCACCAATTGACCCCCTACGGTTCTTATGTTCCAGCCCGTCCATATTGTTCTGACTTTCTTTAGGCAATCTGCGAGTTTACGGTTGATAATAGAGAAGTCCACACCAGTATCTACCAGTGCTGTTACTGGGCGTCCGTAAATACAAATGTCTAGATTGGCGCTTATGATTTTTGTTGATGTCAGTGACATCGTATCGTTCTTGGTATCGTCCGTCGTACAATCCGTGGCATCATTCGTCGTATCGCATCGTAGAGAAGATGTTGGGGGTGTCAGAGCATCTAGACGGGCAGCAACCTTCCCCCCAAAGGTCCCTGCTCTTAGTTTCCCCGACGAGGGCTAGGAGATCTGCCCCGGACCACCTCGGAGTAACTGCGCTGCTGCAACGAGTTAGGTGCAGGTGAAGGAGAGCGGTGTCGACAATATGGCACATCGGGTTGCTGTGCTTGTGGTCCTGCACTGCTGTCACGGCGGTTATCGAAATAAGCACGAGGGGAGGTTTGTAGAAAGTTCTGATGTTTAAAGTCACGGTACGGACAATTGTAGAAAATATGGCCGGCTTCTCCGCAATGAAAGCAAAGTGGTCGACGGTCAACGGTGCGCCACAAGTCCGTCTTACGAATGAATGGCCAACTGGTGGGCATCCTTTGCGACCAAGATGCAGATGTCGGCGGAGTGTACATCCATCGGCGACGTTTGCATAGGCCCGTTAGACTGTGGATACGGCTGCAGCGGATTGGGACCTGGGGCCCACGGCTCGTTGTAAGGCCCTTCCTTGGCTGACGTCGCGATAAGCCAGTGGTGACGAGTTGTACGACATTGAAGTGGGTCGACGGACGGCTGATGCGTAGCTTACAGACCGCTGGTCAGAGTGATTCGGCCAACGAAAATGCCTGGCGTTCTTGCCGTACAACTACCTGCAATGCAAGCCATGGTGTTTTCTTGCGGAGTCACAAGGAGGTTTCGAATCTCCTCCCGAACGACCTCAGGAATGAGCTCACGCAGAGAACACTTACTGCCGGCATTCAAGGAAGAGAGGCAGGGAGATGTCTTGTTTGGTTGGTCATGGTATCGGCGCCGTTGCTGCAGTGCTCACTCGATTGTTGTAGCCTCTTTGACGAATTCTGCTACGCTTGTTGGCGAGCTGTGTAGGAGATTGGCAAACAGCTCTTCCTTGACGCCCTCATCAAATGTCGTTTTTTACCTTCAGGCATCTCGGGGTCAGCCCACTGAAATAGGCGGGCCATGTCTTCCGCAAACATGGTGACGCTCTCGTTTGGTTTCTGTGTGCGTGCCTCGATGAGCTGCAGAGCAGAACCACGGCGGTCGGTGTTTGCGAATGTCCCGAGAATTTGCTGCCGAAATTCCACCCACGAAGACAGAGTTGACTTGTGATTCTCGTACCACGTACAAGCACTGTCTGTCAAAGCAAAGTAGACGCGCGACAGCTTTTGTTCAATGGGCCAGCGATTGGCTTTGGCGACTTGCTCATACTGGGCTAAGCAGTCCTAAACGTCTTTATAAACCTGACCAAGGAAGGTATCGGGAATTAGAGGCTGATCAACAGTAAGCTATGAAGGCCCTCCAGTAGCCATTTCTCCAGGCACGGTGTGTTGCTGGAGAAGTTCGAGCGGGATTGCCTCAGGACTAAGGCCTCGCTGTCGGCGACTGTAGCAGTAGACGGGAGTATCCACTGCAGGAACGGGTTGCGGTGGCGGACTCGAAATTCCAGGGCGCAGAGGTGTCTCAAGTATCAGCTGGAGATGTCCAGCACCTCCAACAATGTCGCGAGGTGAAAATAACAGGATACAGGACGACGGTGAGACGAGAAAAAATGAGGTCTGTATTAACAGAACAAAAGAGCAGCCGCTTCGACGTCGTCTTCCTTGGAGGAACCGTGAGTGCTGTCCACGCTCATTACTTCGTCGTCCTCTGTCTTCTCGCCTGGCCTTTAGCCATGGCAATATATAGATATACATACAATTTTGTCTGTTTTTCTTTAGTTTCGCAGCTTTTTACTGTGTATAAGTTTTTTCCAACTTCTTTGTTCATTTTGCAGCGAAACTGATAGCTGAGCGAGTCGACATCTGTCCATATTTCAACTTCCTTTAGCATACACAGGAAAAAAAAAAAAGATTCGGTCTCTTTCTTGTCCCCGCATTCCGTGTGTGCTATAAGCAGGTAAAATTTGGTTCACTGTCCAATTTCTCTATTTGTTTCCATGTACTTATTGATGTAATTTTCTCTACTTTGTACCTGCCCCCCTTATTCAATGCCTTATTGGGCTCTGTGAAGTAGGATGAACAATCTAGTCAAATAAGTAAATGAATAGAGGCTATCACATAAGACATGCAGCCTTTCTTGAAATGGAAGTAATAAAAATCGCAAACTGCAACCACTTCTGTTCCTGATGGCGCTCACTTTTTACAGAAAACTTATGGCTGAATGATACATTGAATCGATATTTGGGTATGACCAAGCCTTTTTGTCATCACCTGTGGTGGCACAATTTAGAAATTCCTTTTCTGATAGAACAACTACATGGACATGCTAAGAAGATTTTCGTTGTTGCCGTTATGCTTCCTATTAAATCCAAATAAAAAAACAGCGGGTTGGGTGTCGATTGCTCTAAATAGGAGTGAAAATTTTCTAACAATTCTGACGAACATGGCTGAAGCAGAGATGAAATGAGCTGGCCACCTGCTTCGCACGAAAGGAGCAAGAAAATACGAACTGAAGAGGAGGGGAATCGCAATGCACGTAACGTGCACTATGTCGACCAGGTGTGGTCTCTGGTGATCGTGGGCATCTCTAAGGAATTAGAAGACGGATCATAGATGCATTGTCCTCTCATGGCCAAGTTTGCGTAGAAGCCATAGACAGCACCCACTTCAATAGACTTATTGCTGCAACTGCATTTCCTAAAGGTGTGCAGTCCTTCTTCTCATTACATTCAAATTCATTGTGTTGCCCCTGCCGCAAAAGTGCTTCCACCTGAGACTGCAGAAATAGCGTCTTTTGCATTGCTGATGCTCCTCCTCCAATCGCTTGCATCATGTCAGCTCTGTGGCATAAGGTGGCCAGAGAGTGCCATTTCACTGCGGTTAGCGGTGTCTTTGCGGAAGTTGCAGAACTTCAAACCTCAGTGTTTGAAAATGTCAATGTTGCCTTTTTTACGTGAATATTGATTTCAAGCCAGGCACGAAAAGAAAATTTGGGCTTAAATAGCGCTCCTATAGGCGCTTATTGAAATATAGGCATTTATAGGCACCTATAAGCATTTAGGAACGAACACCAAAAATAGGCATTTATAGGCACTATAAAAACACTATAAAAGCCCTTGTTGACCTCTAATTAATGCTCACATATTAAAATGGCACGATAGGAACGCAAAGAAAAAAATAGACATTTGCCTATAATCCGGTCTCTAGTCATGAGTAAGCGAAAGTACAAGCGTGTGCCGAACGTGGAACTCATGGTGATGGTGCGCAAGAAAATAGAGAGTCACCCGAGAGCACCTGCACAAGCCATGTAGACGCAAGACATTGGTCGGAGAAAGGCTCATGGCATGCGACCCGGGTCGGGAGGTAAAATCCAAAGGCTGAGGTGGGAATGTGTGTTGGGACGCTGAGCTGCTTAGACGTGAGAAACGAGCGTCGCTACAGCGACGGGAGCAGCATGACCACACAGTTTTGAAGGATGTTGGCACGAAGAGCTCGGAAAGTAGCCTTCGGCTTCGGAGATGGTCCCAGGCGAGACTGCCTGGACTTGCCGCATCCTGCCCAGCAGTTCCTGGTGGGCTTGCATCTTCCCCACATTACACAAGAACGGGAGCAGCCGCATCAGTCAGCAAAGTATACTCGTCAGCGGAAGAGTCCATAACGAGGTTAAGGCTAGCCTAGCAAAGCCAAACAAGATGACGACAAGTCCCCGACGCCCGTGATGATGTCGAGCGGCTCGTTCGGCGGGGCCAACTGACGGCGACAGTAGGAGGTCGAGGAGAAAGTCGACGTAAGTGACAAACCTGGACACGGGACGGCAAGAGAAGAGAGGAGAGAAGCCGACCTGAACCGTAAGATCGCTAGATTGTGGAGATGACATATTGGATTTGGAGCAGTGGCTAGGGCTAAGAACGAATTCAGACTGGTTTGCAGACTATTTTGCTTGAACTGTTATTAAGGTAATTTTGTGTCCATGAGTGTTGGTTTTGTTACTGCTTATAATTTTCTGCCTTTTACATTTTGGATTATAAAATGTCTTATTTGTGCCACGCCCGTCTCCCGACTTTCTCGATTTCATCCGATGCAAGTGCTCCCGAGATAAGTTCATGACATCGATGAAATGCTCTTTTAAGAATAGTATGTAGCGGACGTTGTCGCCTGTGGCCGCGATTATTCTTTATTGTGTGCACGTACCCATTCATGGGAAACCAGCAGTAATGCATGCACTATGGCATCAGGGCATCAAAGAACCCTACGTAAACATACTGAAAGATATCTACAGTGGATCTACAGCCACCATAGTTCTCCATGAAGAAAGCGACAGAATCCCAATAAGCAGGGTATAAGGCAGGGAGACACGATCTCTCCAATGCTATTTGCAGCGTGCTTACAGGAGGTTTCCAGGGCCCAAGATTGGGAAGAGTTGAGGATAAGAATTAATGGAGAGTATCTTAGTAGCCTGTTATTCGCTGATGACACTGCCTTGATAAGTAACTCGAGGGACGAATTACAGCTCGTGATTACTGGACGCAGAAAGCAGAAAAGTAGGTATTAAAATTAATATGCACAAAACTAAAATAATGTGCAAGAGTCTTGGCAGACAACAGCACTTTGTGATAAGTGCAGAGACACTGGAAGTTGTAAAGGAATATGCCTACTTAGGACAAAAAGTAACCGCAGAGCCGAACCATGGAAGTGAAATAACTAGAAGAATAAGGTTGAGACGGATCAAATTCGGCAAACATTCTCTAATAATAAATGGTAATATGCCACTAACCCTCAAGAGGAAGGTATATAACGGCTGCATCTTGCCAGTACAAACCTACGGGGCAAAAACATGAAGGCTTACAAAGAGGGTTCAGCTTACATTGAGGACGACGCAGTGAGCCATGGAAAGGAAAATTATAGGTGTAATCTTCAAAGACAAGAAGAGAGCGAAGTGGGTCAGAGAACAAACCAGAGTTAAGTATAGTATATCATAGCTGAAACCAAGAAGAAAAGAATGGACATGAGCTGGGCACATAGCATGTAGTCAGGGAAACCACTGGTCATTGAGGGCAACTGACTGGATTCCCAGAGAAGGCAAATACACAAAGGGAAGACTGGAAGTTAGGTGGGCCAAGGAGATTCAAAAATTCACAGGTATAACATGGCAGCAAAAAGTACAAAACCGGGTTGATTGGCAAATCTTGGCAGAGGTTTCTGCCCTGCAGTGGGCATAGTCATGCTGATGATGACCAATTCATATGCTGCACTACTCATACGCGGCCAACATACCTCACGTTATCTCCAGCGTGCCGTGGGATAAACGCAGCCATGCCTTTTTTGTGTTATCGCTTTTTCGAAGCTTTTTTTTCGTGGCAAATAAAGTAGTCTTTTCTCTAACTTCAATGAATGTAGGTGTGTTCTTGCTTCTTCTTGAAGCAAGTACGCTATAAAGGGGTGACCGGCGACGTTTAAAAAAACAGCAGCCATGACTGATGAAGCAGGCACTTCAAGCTCATCCCCAACCATGCCTGGGTGTTAAAGCTTCCTCACTTCTAGCCCAGAAACCTCCGACTGTGGTTCAGCCAAGTCGAGGCCCGATTCCTGCTTCGGCGCATCACATAACAGGAGACTAAATACTTCCACATCGTTGCAGCACTGCCACTCGCCATGGCTGGCGTTATACACGACGTGCTCGCCTCCACTTCATCGAGGAAGACCTACGATGAGCTAAGAAGCACCATCTTGAAACATCTAGAGGTGTCTGAACAGAGGAGGCTGCAAACACTCCTGCCTCATGAAGAGCTCGGTGACCAGCGTCCCTAACAACTACTTCACTGAATGCAACAGCTGCTGGGCCAACAAGCGTCAGAGGAGCGTCAACAGCCAATGTTTTGCGAGATGGTTTTGCAGAGACTGCCGCAGTCAACATGGATGATACTCGCTGGCTCAAATGACGCGACTCTTGAGTGTATGGCTTAACTCGACGACCGCATCACTGAGAGCATCGAGCCATCAAAGATGTCTATTGCTGCAATAGGAATGTTCAAACAAGCAGACCAGTTAGGGCGCTTAGAGGAAAGAGTTGACCGACTGGCTGCAGCAGTTAGAAACCTCGTCCTGTCCAACAAATGCCGTCCTGCATGGTAGTGTTCATTCTCCCGTGCTTTAAAGTCTACAGCCCCGTGACCACTCAAGAAAGACAGAGCAGAACGTACGCTGGTACCACCGCTGTTTCAGAGAGCAAGCCACTCGCTGCACTGAACCATGCTTGAGACCGGAAACGCACCAGTCAGTCGCTAACGGCGGAATGCGACACGGGCCATAGCTCAAGTCGCCTCTTTTTCGTGGTCGACCGCATCACTGGCACACGCCTCCTTGTCAATACCGGAGCTGAGCTATCTATCCTACCAGCAACAGCTCACTGGCACACACCTCCTTGTCAATACCGGAGCTGAGCTATCTATCCTACCAGCAACAGCTCAACATCGCCAATGCGGCAAGTCCATTTCCAGCCTAATTGCAGTGAATAATTGCAGTTGGGCATTTAGTTTACCCATCCTCTTCATCTGTACATTATCATCATTATGATGTGTTGCTCATGCATCCTCATCGTTGTCGCGTAGAACCATCATCTTGGTTCATTCATCGTAGCTGTCCGCTGCCGGTTCCTTGGGACTAATAAAAGTCTTCCAAACCAAGACTTCATACGTGGTGGAGGGTGCTGTTTGATTCCCCGTCGTCATCTCGACTGTTCTAGCCCCTGGAGCTACGTTCAGGCCACCACTTGGACCAGGTGTTTGGAAATATGTAGCAGAAAGACGAGGTCGGTGCTGCAGCCGTTCCCACTCTACAACCGCATGCCACGCCTTCTCACGTCATTAACAGCCTCCAGCATGAACCCCGTCCCTTCACTGGTATGCGTGGGGAAGATCTAGAGGAACGGCTGGACAATTTCGAACGTGTCGGCTTTGCCAACCGGTGGGATAACACCTACAAACTCGCTCATGTCTCGTTTTACCTTACGGGTGTCGCGAAGAAGTGGTTCTTCAACCACCTCATCCGACATCCCCGACTGGCCAGCCTTCACAGATCAGCTTCCACACGTCTTTAGCACACCGGCTGTTCATTCGGCTCTTGCAAAAGAAAGCTCTCGCGGCTCGGAAACAGCACATCGGGGGAGTCATATACATCTTACATTGAGGATGTTCTTGCCCTTTGCCGCCGAGTTGAGACATCGTTGACAGAGTCAGACAAGGTACGCCAGCTTCTTAAGGAGATTGCACCCGTCGCATTCAACGCTCTTGCAATCCAGAATCCGGCTACCGTTGCTGATGTTCCGACAAGCTGTCAGCACCTCGATGAACTCGAGTCTATGCGCCTACAACCCACCAGTGCCGCAGTCTGTATTATGGCGGATCCAAGCCTACGAGACACGATAAGGCTGATTATGCGCAAAGAATTACAATCAATAGTATTCTCACTGCCTTCAGTGTGTCCCATTCAGTCTTCTTCAACGTCATTGCGGAATGTCATCAGAGAGGGGCTCACGTCCATGACACACATGGTCCACCTGCAGCCCACTGCCGCTCGCACTTAACCATCATTCTCGCATGGCGCCGCCGCACCATCGGGCACCGTCAGCTCGACACCGCCGCCACGAACGTACGCATCGGTTGCTGCCGCACCTCCAACGAGCTTCCCATCACCACCACCTGCACCCTCATCTGTCCATCTGACTGCTCTCTCTCTGGGTGCAGCTAACGCAAGCTACTACCCTTTCTTGGAGATTCACTCGCCCTACGTGCTATTATTGCGACTATCGCAGTCACATTTCATGCTTTTGCTGCAAGCACCAGCAACACGAGCGTCGAGGGTACGACATGCGCAAACGGGACTTTACCGAGGGAGCCTTGTACCAGGGCCGCCGTTATTCGTCCCCGCCGCGTTGGTCTCCATCTCCACTGGCATCAGGTAGTGCAGTAGTCATCGATCAACCCAACCCCGTTCACCATCGCCCTACCGTTGCTCCTCATCTCCACTTCAGCCTGCCTCCCTTGCCTCTGAACGTAGTCCAGAAAACCAAGTGATGCAGTTTTTGGAGGACTAACTGCATTCCAACACAGGACTGAAATTCCTCCAGGGCACCCTTACAGTATGATTTCAGTCACAGTTGAGGGAGTGGACATTGATGCTTTGGTCGACACTGGGGCTGCGTTTTCTATTATTCGTGCTGACTTGTGTGCCCGTTTGAAAAGTCACGACGCCTTATGATGGACCAACATTGGTTACAGCCCAGGGTATGATTCGTCCTTCCGCTCTCTGTACTGCCAGTGTGCTAATCAATGACATTATTTACCATATAGAGTTTACTGTGCTATTCCAGTGCTCCCCACCAACTCATTTTAGGCTGAGACTTTCTTTCTTCTGCTTCCGCGGCTATTTGTTGAGCAAAACGTGTAGTCCGTCTTACTGACACAGACCATTTACTCAGCGACGAAACCTACGAGCCAATACAACTCATCGCTGCTATAGACATCGAGCTACCACCACACGAACAGCAATTAGTTTCAGTTTTGTCCAACGACGTCGACTCAGGTGACATTTTGGTCAAACCGTCACCCCGTTGCTTTAATAAAGGCATAGCTCTCGCATCAGGTGTGGCTCGCTTCAATAATGGATCAGCTGTCCTCGCTGCTACGAACACCAACCCAGATAAAATTTTACTGCCGAGGGGCACTACTGTCGCCTGCGTTGGCGATCTGGACGCTGTGTGTGTCGTGCCTCTTACCCCTGTCTCCTCTGAAGGCCATTCAGCTGATCATGCTGCTTCCACGACCTTTACAGCAGCCATCAACAAAGACTTGACAGACTCACAGAAGCAGCAGCTGCTTGATTTGTAGGAAAAGCATGCAAACTCTTTTGACATCTATTCATCTACCTTGGGCCAGACTACCGCTACAGCACATCGTATTCAACCCGACAGAACATCCATTGTACACCACAGTCCGTACCACGTATCTCTAGCCCAAAGAAAAATTATTGAGGAAAACGTAGACAATATGCTGCAACGGGAGATAATCCGACCCTCAACCAGTCCTTGGTTGTCTCCCATCGTTCTGGTGCATAAAAAAGATGGTTCAGTACGATTTTGTGTCGATTACCGGGCACTCAATAAGATCACTAGAAAGGACGTACACACCATGCCTCGCATCAACGACACCCTCGATTCCTTACAAGGTGCTGAATTCTTTTCGAGCCTCGACTTGCGTTTCGGCTCCCCATGCACGAAGATGATAAAGAAAAACCTGTGTTTGCAACCTCGGATGACCTGTACGTATTCAATGTTATGCCCTTCGGTCTATGCAATGGCCCGCGACTTTTGAGCGCATGATTGACGCCGTGCTGCGTGGCCTGAAATGAAAGACTTGCCTCTGTTACCTCGATGACATTGTTGTGTTTTCATCAGCGTTTCGTCAACAGCTGCAACGCTTGGACGAAGTACTGATTTGTCTTGTGGGTGGTGGTTTTCAAATTAACAACAAGAAGTGCCATTTTGCCAGCAGATCTATCAAGGTCCTTGGTCATGTCATGAGCAAGGACGAAATTCATCCAAACCCTGATAAAACTACTGCGGTACTTCGCTTCCCTTACCCTGACAAAGTGAAAGATTTGCGAAGCTTCCTTGGTCTCGCCTCTTACTTTCAGCAATTCATACGAAACTTTTCCTCCATAGCCGCACCACTCCATAATCTACTTGCTTCTGGTATGCCCTTTGAATGGTCTAACGAATGTGAATCGGCTTTCGACAAGTTGAAGAGTGCCCTCGCGACCGACCCTGTACTTTCCTATTTTCACGATGATGCACTGACCTTTCTGCACACAGACGCTAGCGGCCACGGTTTAGGAGCCGTGCTCCTGCAGCGCGACAACTCTTTGCGAGAGCCAGTCGTTGCATACGCCAGCCGAGTTCTCTCCACAGCCGAGAGGAACTACATGATCACCGACCAGGAGTGCCTCGCCATCATTTCGTCAGAGCAGAAATTTCGTCTTCATCTGCACGGCCACCATTTGACCACCATGACCGACTACCATGCTTTCTGTTGGCTTTCGACACTCAAGGACGCCTCGGCCACTGGATTCTACGCCGCCAAGAGAATGATTTTGACATCATATACAAGTGTGGCAGAGAGCATAGTGACGCCGACGCTCTTTCTCGCTGCCCACTACAAGCGGCCCCACTCGACGTTTCCTCAATCCCATTGCACAACACACCCTCGAAGTCCACATCTACGGCGGTTCCCTCTCTCGCCTCTGTAGACCAGCTGCCTTCGGACTACCACCATGATTTTTCTCTTCGACAGCTGACTGACCCATACTGTCGGCATATTATAGGCTATCTCACTGGCAGTTCCCGCCCATCTATTGCGAGGCTCCGTTCTCCCGCAATTTAAGCTGGACAACTCAGTGCTGTACCGCAAAATTTACCATCCTGACGGTCAGTGCTGGGTTCCCGTTCTACCCCGATCGCTTCGGTCCGAAGTCCTCAGAGGGCTTCATGACCATCCGACTGCTGGTCACCTTGGTTACCATAAAACCTACAATCGCTTTTGAAGTAGGTTTTATTGGCCAGGCATTACCACTAGTGTAGCTCGGTACGTCGGGTTCTGCACAACCTGCAAATGTATAAAACTACCGGGTGATTCCACGAGAGATCGACACGGGTCCAAAAGTTGATATTTTAGATTTCATTGAGTATTTTATATTCCGTGCACCTCTCACCAGGTAGCCCGAAAGTCAACTTTGTTTTATGATTAACGGCATAACTTACAAGAAAAAAAATCAAACTTCACCAACACAGAGGCACCGATTTCGTCACCTGTCATTTTTGGATATTGCCGATGCTATAAAAAGACAAATATTTTTGTTTCAAGAAAGATATTTTTTTACCTGAAATGCAGGTCTAATGAAGAATGAATTCATACGGTTTCAAGTTTGTAGACCTTAAGAAAATAGCTTTTAAAAATGTCTAATTTTGCGACAGTTTAAAATGAGTTACATATTTCCCTTTTTTTTTCTCCAAAAGTAATGCAAGCAGCGTTGCATTACTTGACACGTTTTAAGGATATAGTGTGTTCATTAGGTACATAAATTATTGCTGCCGTAGTGCAAATGTAAATTTTCATATATTGCCTCAAAGTTCTCATATTGGAAAAACTGTACTCCACTGAAATTTGAATAAAAAAACCCCATCTTCAATTTTTCTTAAAATCTCATAAATAGACAAGCGAAGGCCATCATACAGTAATATAGAAAAACATGTTGCATTATTTTGTTTTTAGCGACAATATTTGTGGTACAAATCAGAGCTTTTCGAGAATGCGCTGATAAGTTGAGAAATCTAGAAATCGGAACGGAAAAGCGGCAATAAGCTTCAAACGCGAGTAAACGTGACCGCATTTGGTGAAGAAAGGCTGTTTTAGCAGATAGGAGTAACTATTTTGAACACGGTATTCTACAGTATCTGAATTCACTCTTATACGTAGAGCACTGAGACTTCTAATATGTGGTGCCTCTCCATTACTGACACACAAATGGAGCTGCTGTGACGGCCATGTGTTTGCAACACGTTGGGTAAGAGAATTGAATGTTGAATGAGTTCATAAACGATTCATAACAAATTTTTATCATTTGGGGCAGAAATACTGCCGCATTAGACTGAAGAACACGCTTTAGGGCAAGTTGTCATCCGTCGTCTGCTCTACAGATGAATTGCTGTGCGCTGCATCTCGGAGGCAATGCTTTATATCATATGGTTCAAAGTAGGGACAAAGATTACGCCTCCCGTAATTTTATCGACAAAAACATTGTGAAATTCATTTTAACGTACTAAACTTCAGTTTTGCATTCGCACTGCGGATACTTGTAAGCCTTCCAATTTGGAGCAATTTTTGAAGCAGCAAAATTTTCATTCTGGAGCACTTTAAAGCAGCAAAAATTTCTATCTTGGAGCACATTAGAGCAGCAAAATTTTTCATTTTGGAGCACTTTAGAGCAGCAAGACTTCCCATTTTCGAGCACTGTAGAGCAGAAAAATTTTCCATTTTGGAGCAATCTGGAGCAGCTAACTTTAAATCCTGGAGGAGAAGCAAGTTGAATTTACATTCAAGGGCATGAATAATTATTTTTGGGCTCTTGTCTCCTGTGAAGAGCTAGAAATATTTCCATTCATTTCAAATCTCATGAAACCAGTCATCCTATGAGAACTCCATAATATAGTTAATGATGCAAAAATAATGGCATCATCATGTTCAATTCTGAAAAAACTGTTCAGTGAATATTTTCGCAGCAAATAAACAAAAATACTTAGTGGTTGAATAAAATTGTACTTCATTGAATACTATTCTACACACATATGTGGTTATCAGTATATATGGTAGACAAGCGCTGCAACTTACAACACTTGAGACACACACAGTCGCAACTGCATTTCCCTTAGACGACTCCAAGGTTTTAGAAAGGTGCTTTTTCTTCACAACCGATTATACTGCTAGGCTTAACATGACATCATTTAGCTCGTCTCACAGAGCAACCTCCCCCGGCACTCATCTCTCTGTGCTGAAACTACACGATTTAACAAACAAACCTCGTTTTCCATCTGCAGCAATGTTTTATGTAGACATGTGGGGTTTAACGTCCCAAAACCACCATGTGATTATGAGAGACGTCGTAATGGAGGGCTCTGCGAATTTCGACCACCTGGGGTTCTTTAACATGCACCCAAATCTGAGCACACGTGTCAACAGCATTTCCGCGTCCATCAGAAATGCAGCCGCCTCATCCGGGATGTAAATAATAAAAGCTAGGTTTCGCATGAATGATGCTTACAAAAGCCGTGTTGGAACTTGGTGAAAAATGCGTTGGTTTCGAGAAATTTCTTGAGGTTAGAGTAGATTATGTGTTCTAGCATCTTGCAGCGAAAGCTTGTTAATGAAATTGGCCGGTAGTTTAAGGGAGAGTGTTGGTTTCCGGATTTAAAGACGGGAATAACCTTTCCCACTTTCCAGTCAGTTGGCAATGTGGCACACAGTAGAGACTGCTTAAAAGCGTGTGACAGTACAATGGAACAGTAGACTTCAGTGTTCTTTAAAAATTCTGCATTTATCTCATCAGTGCCACATGCAGACGACAGCTTGTCGCCAGATTAAGTTAATAATCCCTTCAAGTTCTATAGTTATGTAATTAATTAGAAAAAAGTCGCTTTGATGTACCTGTGGCACTGAAACTGTACATGAATTTGAAAAACATTGTGAAAATATTGCCACGTTCCATTTCCCAAGTTTTGTTATCGTCCCAAAACACTACACAATTCTCAGCACAAACCGCGCCTGCAGTTTTCGAGAAGCTTCCGTACTGTAGTAGATCAATTCGATAAGATCACGCCTACTCTGCGAACTGTACAGATTATTCTGGAACCTACGCCACCGCCAGCGATAACGCTAGAACATTCGACGGCAAGAATATAAATGCCGACGCGCTTCGCTGCTTGTCAGTAGTTGATCGACGGCCGACGCTCCGTTCACTGCTATCTGTGCAAGACTGCTACTGTAATCGTACTTTCCGTTTACCGGACACAGGTTCGCCCAAATAAACAGTTAAATCCCAACACAAAGTCTCCTGTCTTCGGCCACGTCACGACCCCGTGACAATACTTTGTTAAGAAGGGAACAACATTCTTCGTTGTGCATCGCACGGCTATTGGAGTCAGTAAGTTATATGACAGTTTGTTTTATTGCGTCGATAGTTATCCAAAACTTCGATGGGTTAGTAGACAATAGCGAGGGAAGCGTAGTAGTAAAATAGTTCTGCCTGGCATTTTTGATGGAATAGCAATACGCAGTAAGCATCAGGATAAGCCTGCCAACGAAAGACATTGCTGGAGAGTTTAGCCGAGCGGAAGAGGCTTTTCTACCTATTTAGAAGTCTTTTTGAATTTGCTGTGAACCATGGCGTTCTTTGCTTTTTTTTATATTACTTGAAGCGGCACACGTCTGCCGATCAATGAAGCAACTTTATCTTTAAAACGGCACCAAATTCTGCTAGACTGATCGGTTAAAAAAAAAAAAAAAGGGCATATAGCTATCGACAAATTGCTCAAGTTTCACATTTATTGCAATATAGTCCCCCTTTTTGTAGTTTAATATGGTCTTGGTGACCTTAGCTCAGGGTGAAATATCAATATTTAAAGTAAATTGTAGGCAGCAGTGGTCACTGACACCAGGAAAACTAGTGAGTGAGTTCAGTAAGTATGGTGTAGTAGTTGGGATTAAATCCAGAGCAGACGTAACGGCTCTTCTCTTGTTGGTTCGGTTACCATTTGAGTTGAAATCCAAACATCAATTAACAAATGATTTATTCTCCGCTGTCATCTCTGTGACAATAGGAGTGGTACCTGACCAATCAATTTTAGGAAAGTTAGTCTCCCAATAGGAACAGATGAGAGTGCGGAAATTGTACAACCAGTGAATTCAACACATCATGCAATTCATTTCAAAAGTCAGGCGCCGCATTAGGCAGCCTATAGCATACACAGAACGGAGCACTCTGATGACGTAACGGAATATTTGCACGAACCATTTCTGAGGAAGTACTCACCGGCACCATGTGCGACTCTAGGTTATCGGTTACCGCTATAAGCACACATCCCCCTCTTCCGCTACCACGATCACAGCGATAGACTGTAGTTTTTGTCGCTATCAAATAGTTCTGTACTGGCTACATTAGGCGAAAGCCACGTTTCGGTGAGTGCTACGTCCGCGCAGCACGAGTTAATTACAGCAGATGATGAATCTCGCTTATTGATTATGCTTCTTACATTTGATAGTAGGAAGCATGTGCTAGCCGAAACCTGGGTCGCATCATTTGGCATTCGGGCTGAGACAAGCAAGGGCCTCTACTTGTAGACATAGGAGCAGACAGAGAGTTGTGCCCACTTTGGTTTCTACCGGATTCCAGTTCACAGATGCTATCGGTTGTTCGCGAGTACAGGAAGCACTTTTTGTTTATATGAAGTCTGTTATAACATACTGAGAACTGCTGTTTGCTAGCTTTTCCATACTCGAAAAGCTTTTTACGCACACTCTTCATAGTCGCACTGAAGTCTTCATTAACTGAGACGTCACAAGCTTTGAGTTTGGCACTAGCGACCAAGATGCTCTCGCGTAGCTTGAAAGATGCGAATTTAAATATTACAGGTCGGCATTTTCCTGGTGCGCGCTTTGCCAGCTTGTGCGCGTGAGATACAAGTTTGTCATTCTCACTCAGGTCAAGATTCAGCTCTCTATTAAAGATACTGCATGCTTTTTTTTTCACTCTGGGTCCATGTTTCGGATGCAGTGTCTTCAATGCCGTGTAATATCAGAGTATCGCGGTGGGAGCGATCTTCTAGTTCGTTGAGGCGTTCATCTAACGCTGTGAGTTCTGGCCTTATGCCCACACTCGAGCTTTCACCACTTGACTTGAGCACATACTGTCCTCGACCAGAGAAAGCCGGCTGTGAATGTCATAAATTTTTTCTTCGAGCAAACTTCGCGCTTCCTTGACAGCGTTGAGAGAAGCCATAACCTTGCTGTGCTTCGCGTCAACATTTTTACGAAGTGATTTTATAAAGGAAAGTGGATTTTTGTGCTCTTTGCTGTTTTCTCCTTCAGCGGCCCAGGATTCAATTCTACATCACCCGCTAGAAACTATAACCCTGCTACATGTACACACTCGCAACCAAGAGGGAACAACACCTGTGGGCATGGAAGTACTAGCAAGCAACGATCGCTGGACTTTTTACAGTACAGCGGAAAGGGGCAACCCACCTGTACGATATAACAGAATGGCGATTGAAGCGACTGCATCACTGCTGTGCTTCCACGCCCACTGAGTGGAGACCGAAGTTCCCAGCTGCTTAAGAGGCGGTCCTGTGAAGCGTATGGTGATGTGGAAGACCGGGCCGGTGTGAGCACATGCAGGGATTCTTGACGAACCGAAACAAGACGATTGCAAGGCACTGAGGGCAACGCAAAAAGTCTGATGAGTAGCAAGCTGTCACATTGGGGCGGTGGTTGCTCTGCTCCTGCGCTGTTTTCATGGTTGCACGTCAAGGCGGTTATTAAAACCTGCACGATAAAACAATGTCGATTGAAGCGGCTGCATCACTGCTGTATTTCCACGCCCACTGCCGCTCCTGTGATGCGCATGGCGATGTGGAAGACCGGGCCGGTGTGAGCACATGCAGGGATTCTATAAGAGGCATCAGTGTGCTTACAGCAAAATATGAATTCATAAGAACATGCATATGAGGTACCCTGCTTATAAGAAGAGGCATCTCATATAGAAGACAAGAATCGCTGCCGAGAGCATGCCTACATACATACATACATACATGCATACATGCATACATGCATATATGCATACATGCATACATGCATACATACATACATACATACATACATACATACATACATAGGTCAGCAAAACTTGTGGAGCTTACTCAGGCTCACTCATGAAATATATTTTGAGCTTTAGACTCACTCGGACTCACACTACCGAAACTTTTTATTCTACCGGACTCACTCGGGCTTGCCATAACACTACTCGCCTAGACTCACTCAGACTGGTGGCTCAGTCTGAGTAAGTTGACTCATTAGATCGTTAGCCTTGAATTTCCTTCTTTGACCTTGGTGTCAATGCTTTTTAACACCAATATCTTATGTAATCAGGGCTCTCTCTTGGCGCTGTTTGACATCGTACCTTCGAAAACTATTTCCGAGTGCTTGGAAACCAGTAAGATCACTTTTTTTGGAAGAGATGACAGCATAACATTTATTTCTCAATAACATTCCCAGAAGAGTTGGGGGAGAAGAGGTCATGGCAATCTCCTGCCTAGTTCACGTCTCTGATTAATAAATATTGATAATGAAATGGTGTATCACTGACACTGCTTTTGAATACTTGTGAGTAGACGTGAGTAAAAAAATGAATTCAGGTAAGGCTGATAGTGATGCTGAAGATTCTTAGATAAGACCTTAGGTCCGCAAAAAAAAAAAGGTATAACTCACTCAGATTCACTGAAGATTCACTGAATTCACTCAGATTCACTCATTCGGATTCGGGCTCACTAAAATTTTACTAAGTCGAACTCCACACACGTGAATGTTTTTTTCAACATTCAATGAGGATGGGGACATGGGCTTGTTGGTATGGTAGCATGATGATATATGGTAGTGCAGACAAAGGACATGAATGTGTCTTGAATGTGTCCTTGTCCTTTGTCTGCAGTACCATATATTATCATTCTTCAACAGAATTCTCCCAGACTCGTGGCTCGATCTGAGTCAGAGCGAGTCGACTCATGAGTGAGTTCACCGGTCTATGTATAATATGTATATATACATAGTGCAACTTATTTCCTGACTAACTAATCGGTGATCACACACTTGGCACATGCTAGCAGAAAGAAAGATTACAGTACGACTTTGAAAATATATATATATATATATATATATATATATATATATATATGGTAGCGACGTGATGCTATTTAAGAAATGCTTATGAAACTGATCAAGAAATGCTTGATTACTAATAGATGCAGTGCTATTGGGAAGATGGTCCATAAGACTATAGCTTGGGTAAGTGCTGATGAATTGAACGCACTAGTTCGTCCACTTTTGTGCTTAATGCTATATAGGTCTGTCCGATTTGCTTGCACTGCGTGAACCAGTTCCAGGCAGCCCAGAAGAAAGTGCAGCCAGAGCTGAACTCGTGCAGCGCCAGTCCAGCGGGTACACGCATAGCGTGACACTAGCTCCACATTGAAGCAAGCGCCCGATTGCAGGCAGTGCAGCCGGTATACCACCAGTAGCTAGCGTGCTGGCGTCGCCATGTTTCTAGCTTGCTCGATGTGTGCTTGCGTGTGTTTGAAAACATTGGTGTGTAAGCTGGCCAGTTTTGTCCAAAAAAAACCACGGTATCAGTTGCAACACGTACAGCCATCGTGTAAATTTTTATAGAATGGATAAGAGTTCAACGAAGTCGTTGCAGTTGTTGCGCTCAAACTGACTACGTTGCCACGCAACATAATCCCAGAGTACTGCAAAGAATCCGTGAGTGAGTAGCTTGGTTTTTTTTCCTAATGCAACAATAGGCCAACCTATGTTCAGTGTTGAAAAGATGTGCTTGGTGGTTTTGGGATACTCATGTGGAAAGCGCATTTTGTACCCCTTTGCTGACCGCTTCTTTGACACTGCCCTGTCGACCGTACGCAGTTGCGTTGAGCAAGCCTTGAATTTTTTCAGCAGTGTGAGTAAGGTAGTAATTGCCTTTAGCCAGACAGGAGCAGGAATACAGCGAAGTCAGTTTGTAGCAGAAAGCAACGACATGGGGCCTAAAAATGCCATATGGCGCATAGGTGCTAGACACGCAGATATCGGAAAGCAGGCGGGGTGCTTAACTTTTACAGCAACGCATTTTGTCTTCATTCATATCGGCGTCAACTGAAAGTATGCACCAGAAAGTCTTTTCTTCGTTCTGCTGAAGTGCAAAAGAAATACTGGGCTGGCACTCGGATCGTTTTATAGCGCGCAGTGCTGACGCCAAGGAGCATTTCAAAGCTATCAAGGGGTGCGGCCCATCCAGGATACGCAGGGACTGAAATAGCGATAGAACACTGTCTGCTTTCCGCGATACATATGTTGGCTTCTTATCGGAATGCTAAGCGACAACTGTCAGTTTTATTGAAACGCGGAGCGATCGCGTGGACTCTGATAATCTGCTGGTTATTTGCGTACTGCGTGGCGCCTAGGCTACCTACGCTGCCGGATGGCTCACGCTGTGCGCGCAGATTTGGAGTGATTTGCTCGTCCCCACTTTGCTCCAGACTGAGCATAGATGGGCAGGGTAGTGTGTTTATTTAGCGGGGGGATAATAAACTTCCGCCATGCGAAGTGCGGCACAATTATCTATACTCTGTTTAACACATTAGGTGCAAGCAACCTCAGTCGCAATGCTGTGGTGGCTGTCGAGACCTTTTACAGTTTTTACCACCCAGAATATTGTTACATTTGGACGAGTTAAGTTGCCAGTTGGCATTTCGGAAAACATCAAGCACTGTGGACAGACGGGTAAGATGGTCGTCGAAAGTAGTAGAAAAAACAATAACGTCGTCAAGATAGCAGAGGCAGATGGTCCACTTCATGCCTCGAAGGGGAGAGTCCATCATGCGCTCAAAAGTCGCGGGGGCATTGCATAATCTAAAAGGCATCATCTTGAACTGATAAAGTCCATCAGGCGTCACGAAGGCCGTCTTCTCTCTGTCTTTGTCGTCCACAGTGATCTGCCAGTAGCCTGAGCGAAGGTCTATTGAAGAGAAATATTTGGCACCGTGTAAGCAATCGAGTGCATCATCTATGCGCGGTAGGGGATAGACATCTTTCTTGGTAATATGGTTGAGATGGCGGTAATCAACACAGAATCTCCAGCTATTGTCCTTCTTTTTAACAAGTACAACGGGTGAGGACCAGGGACTAGATGAGGGTTCGATTTTGCCCTTATGAAGAATTTTATCAACTTCTCGCTGTATAATAGCACGCTCCGGGGCTGACACACGGTAGGGCCGTCGGCGAATGGGCCGAGCGTCACCGGTGTCGATGCGATGGGTTACCATGGATGTCTGGCCCAAACTACGGTCGCCGAAGTCAAAGATCTCCCGATAAGAAGCAAGCACACGGCAGAGAGCAGAGACTTGTTCAGAGGTGAGCTTGTCAGATAGTATTGGCTTGAAAAGGTCGGAACAGGAACGTGACAAGAGCGACGTTGATGAAAAATCGGGTGGCGGATCGGTGGTTAGGGCGGAAACAGTGTGGTCGACTACTGGTGTCAGATACGCAAGTGACATGCCGCGAGGAATAACTTGCGCTGAGAAGCCAAAATTGAGGACGGGAAATAAAGTTCGGTTGTCCTTAACGGTAACCACCGTGTTGGGGAGTGCAACATTACGTGTCATGGCCACGTCAGAAATTGGGGAGCAACATAATCATCATCGGGTACTGGAGGATATGGCGAGAGTTGGACTTGGACTGCGGCTTGCGGCTGAAGTCTGAGGAAATCGACAGAGCGTAGACGAGGTGGGCTGGTAGAGACGGTCTCTGAGAAGGATGGTAGTTCGAGCCGAAGAAGACCTTTGGAACAGTCAATGAGCGCAGCGTGTGAAGTCAGAAAGTCGAGTCCAAGGATGAGGTCATGAGGGCAGTTTTCCAGTACAGCAAACAAAACTGAAGTTTGATGCTCAGAAATCGTTATTTGCGCAGTGCACATTCCAAGGACCGCAGGAGTACTCCCATCCGCTGTACGAACGGTAGGTGCAATCGCAGGCGTCGGAACTTTTTGGAGGCGGCGGCGGAGGTCTGAGCTTATCACAGATAGTTGCGCACCGGTATTAATAAGAGCAGTTACAGGTAAACCATCAACGAGAATTGTAAGAAGGTTGCACCGCTGGTCGGGAGTAATCAGAGGATTTGCAGCCCGAGTCGTGTATGCAGCGTCACCTCCGGGGGCTGCACCGGCTAGTTTTCCGAGCGACGGTCGTAGAGAGACCGAGGACGGCGGGGTTAGGGCGAGCGGCACTGACCACGCACGGGCGATGGCGAGCGGCTGGTCCGACGTTCTGAATTATGCTCTGCACCTGTCTCTGCACGGCAGGACGGGGCATAGGGTGCACGTTCGGAGCGAGGTCCCCAATCATAGAAGCTCGGTCGAGGTGATGAGGTCCAATGGCTGCGGCAATGGCGAGCGATGTGTCCTATCCGATGGCACGTGAAACATATGGGCCGATCATCATGAGTGCGCCATTCAGCTGGGTTTCGTCTTGGCGCGAACGTGCGGTTCGGAGTGGCAGCCGCAATGACTGGACCCGAGCTGGAAGTAGCAGGGGCATTTTGATGAGGTGGCGAAATGCCCATATTCGCGATCTCTTGGCGAACCACGGCCTGTATCATTGAAACAGCATCGAGGTTGTGTCCTGGCACGGTGACGCTAGACATAGCGGGTGCCATAGCCTCGAGTTCCCGACGGATTATTCTGGTGACGTTTTCCGGCGCTGGTGGTTGATGTAGTGTGGGCAAATCTTCGCAAGAGGACGTAGCCGCCATGTTGGGAAGGCTGTCAAATCGGTGAACTATGCGCCTACTTCTCGCCTGTTCGAAGCGACGGCATGCTTCGATGACCGACTCCACCGTCGAGCAGTCCTTGCACAGCAGAACATTGAAGGCGTCATCGGCAATTCCTTTCAGGATGTGTCCAACTTTGTCCTCGTCGAGCATGTCCTTGTCGACCTTGTCCTTGTCCTTGACGGCACAAAGCCAACACGTCCTGGATGTACGCGATGTAGGGCTCTGTGGATGTCTGGGCACGAGTCGCAAGCTCTTTCTTTGCGGCCACTTGACGTCCGATGGGTTTCCCAAATAGATAGCGCAATTTCTGCTTACAGACGTCCCAGCTGGTCAACTCTTCTTGATGTGTCTCGTACCAGAGTTTTGCCGTGCCATGCAAGTAGAAGATGATGTTCGCCAACATAAGCGTCTGATCCCAATGGTTGCTGCTGCTGACGCGCTCATATAGAACCAGCCAGTCATCGACGTCTATGCCACTTGTGCCGTTGAATGGGCCTGGGTCACGAGGTTGCACCACAACGAACGGTTGCGGGGCTGATGGATCTTGTTGACATTGAGTAGCCTGGTCAGTCATCGTGGTAGCTGCAATGTGCCGTCCGCTGCGAAGATCCAGCTCGTGGGGCTGTATAGCGAGTTGTACCCAGCACCTCCACCATTGATGTTATGGGGAATAAAGTAAACACAATGAATATACTGGCGAGCTAATGCGTACAACGCTGCTGCAGTCCGAGCACGTTCCCCACAGCACTTCGTCGTCGTCATCCTCTGGCATCTACTTAGCCCGTGACAATATTTTTTTCTTTTCGTTTCAGTCCGAGTAATAAATGAGCATTTTTGTATCACAGACACACACCCACACACCTTTGTGGGTGGTGAGTCTAGTAAGCGTACTAAATGTTTAGTGCAAATCATTGGAGTTTTTTTAACCAGAAATAACTTTGATAATGGTGTTTGACGCAAGAAAGTTGCTCTTAAAATAATGCACGTTGCTCCAAAACACACCTTTTGGTGCTCCAAACTTTCTTTAAAACTTTCCTTTTACTGGGCCATAGCTGCTCTAAAACAGCATTAGTCCTGCTCCCCGAGCTGCTCCAAAACACTGACAACCACTTTCACCCCTGGTTCCCTAGACGCGCAATGTGAGGTTTCTATTCAAAAAAGAAAGGAGCGCTTTCAAAGCTTAATAGTTCAAGTGCATGTGCAGAATAAGGGCAACTGCAATAAGTATCCTCTGTGATGTTCTCTGCTCTTAGTTTTTTGGTTGATTTATGGCCAATTTTCACAAGATAGTGTTCGTTACATTGGTGAGGGAATTTTAACTGTAATGATCAGTGAAAACCTGGAAAAGTCAGGGAATTTGGTCTATGCAATTAGCTAGACACACAGTGACTAAATGCATCTATCCAGGGAAAATCTGTGCTGCCGTAAAGCCCCACCTCAAGATAAATGAACTCGCATCTATTCACGATTCTTAAGATTTAAAAGCTTGATATACTGGTTGATGTGCTTTTAAGCATAGGATGTTTGAAAAGGTAATGTACTGTATTTATTCGCATATTTTGCTCACTTTTTCTAAGGATTTTGGGGTTCCAAGAAGGGGTTGGGCAAATTATGCAAGGATTTCGTGGGTACAAACGAAATACTGTGTCACAGTCTTAATGTGTGCAGTATATATGTTAAAGAAAAAAAGAAAATAAATTGAAGTTTGAATGAAGTGTACTTGTTTATTTCACAGAATTAGCACATACTTTAACTAGTTGGATGTGGCCACGCGTCATCTAGTGGGAATATGATCGCAACATCTGATTGGTAGTTGTTGCCGCTGTCACCGCCTTCCCAAAGCGAAGTGTACTTGTTTATTTAACAGAATTAGCACATACTGCAATCAATTGGATGTGGCCACGCGCCATCTAGTGGGAATATGATCGCAACATCTGATTGGGAGTTGTTGTCGCTGTCGCTGTCACCGGCTTCCCAAAGCGCATCGTCCTCGGTTCCGTTGAGCCCGTTCGAATGCCCCATTTTCTTGGAAGTTCTTCGCGACAATGCTGGGGGAAACTAGGTATTGTGACACGGCGATGCCGAATTATCTGAGCATCCGTGCATAATTGAAAAGGCCTTCTTCAATAGAGGGAAACTTGCATTTGCAAGTGCGCACTCTTCTGCTTTCTTGATTACCGTTCGCGCCGATTGTCACACGTTGAAGTAAGTCACCTTGAAGTGCTTTGCGGTAACATGGCTCCCGTTTTCTTTTGCCAAAATTTACAACTGTCAACTTTATTTTCGCTGCATATATAATTACTATAGTACATCGCATGGGATCCATAAAAATGCATCAGTCAGATGGTGGAACCTAAACTTCCGAAATTGACCAAGCGTGTGTTGCTGCGCAAACGCAATGAACAGTTGACGCATCAGTCCCTCGCACGTCCTCGACGCAGAAAGTTGCCCATGCCTTAACACGAGCATGCATTTTCATGGTTTCGACGAGGCGCCGGCCTGCCGGAAGCATTGGAAAATCCATACTCTTAATGCATGCGCCGGTGACCTGGCTCAGGCAGGTCAGGGAGCACAAAATTTGCGAGTAAATATTTTTTTAAGAACACTGGCAAAATTTTGGGGGCACGCAAATTATGCGATGGTGCAAATTTTGCAAGTAAAAGCGAAATTTTATAGGAAATTTTATATGTACGAAATTTTATATGCGGAATTTAATATGAAATTATATATATATATATATATATATATATATATATATATATATATATATATATATATATATAAATCCGATTTCAAATTATTTGACTGAATCACTGTTCTTTGAACTTAAAGTTTACTCTTTGCACAAGCCTGAGTTTTGGCTATGGTAGAGATTTCTATGGATGGGATTAAATTAAAACATGCGGGTTGCGAGCTGTAGGATTTTGGTAGATCATACTCGAACAGAAAATCTTGAATGGAAGAGCACTCATTACTATCCACATGAAACATGTGCGCTAAAGGGAGCAACTTGGCAAGCAAATGCTTTTGATTGGCCCCACAATGTTTTATTCTGCCTCCGAGTAGTGTGAATCTGCACGACATAACAACTTGTACCATTTCTGTTCAATTCCAGTGAAGCCTAGAATTACGGAATTCCAGAATGCGACAGTGTCTGTTGGAGAAGAGGTGAAACTTGAATGCCGTGCACATGGAAAGCCCATACCGGACATGAAGATCCGCCGGGACGGAAACGCTCACTTCCTTCTGGACCAGGTAAGTAGATAGAAGCACGTCTTGACAAACTTGATTCAGTTTTGTCTGCCAATCTCGAGTTTGGATATTTATATTGTTCGAGTAACATCAATCTGGTTAATTAAAATTGTAAGCCTGAAAAGGGCATTGGTTCTGCTTCTTGCTTATGTATTAGGCTTTTGCAAATATTTAAGCTCTTAGAGTGATCAAAGGAATATTACAGTATTTTAAGTGACCGAATAGGTGTACATTTTGCGCAGCGATGCAAGATATATCGGATATAATGACCATAATTCGGTGCACCTATACATTGAAACTACATCCATGTTTAGTGAACATTCTTCAAAGCCTCCTAGTCTTCCAGCGAGCACTTTTGACACGGTCGCGGTAAAAATATGGCACACACAAATCAACGTCTTTAGATACTGTCTGCTAAAAAAGCCGCTCCAGAGGCGGCACCAACTCGTATCCGCTCCGAGGGTGGCACTGGCGTAGCGTTGAGGTTTAGCTACCTGCCACTTCCTGCGGCAGCGTTGATTTTTTTTTTGTTCGCTTTCTCGGACCACTGTGGCAGGAGAGAGCTTGAAGGTTAGATTTTGGTCATCGCAAATTGTATATCACATGTGACACGACGATCGAGCAGGCTTGGGTGTATTGGGAGTTTAACATAGTAAACATGCCGACCTGCAGCGCGCCGGGCAGTCAAAGTAGCTATGCCTCCTAGAAAAACACTTGTGATTGGCAGCACTTCCTAAAAGCCCCAAATGACCCTGCAGTTCCCCCCGCAGGGACGTCTGCGCAAGTAGGCGTTTGGTGTGTAGCGACACCACGGACCCGAGCTAACAGAGAGGGTTCCGACTCTCCCCCCTCCCCCCCACGCCTTGCCGTGCGTGGCTTTGCTGTGTCTGGAGAAAAGGGGATCCTGGGGCTTGAGCGGTCGCCGGGTGATTAGACCTTTAAGGCCCCCCGGCAGAGCCAACACACCCCTTTGGCACCGGCTTCATGTAGACGGCACCCCTGGACTGACCCACCCAGGGGAAATCGGCCGTCGCCTTTTCCTAGCGCTCTCTCTCGCTCTTTCTCTCTCTCTACATCTTCGTCGCTGCCATCACTTTTTATATTTCCTGTCTTCTTGTTTCTTCTTTTTACGTCCAATTTTTCTGGCGGCGAGAGTTAACCCTGTACAAATAGCCAACCTTGGTCTAGGCGTATTGGGTTATGGTGGCATATATGACTGTCGTCTGCAAGTGTTTAGTATTCACAAACTTGTAGCGTCCCCTCGTTGGGCTCCATGGTGGGTGGTCGGCAACGCTGCTGAATAAAAATAAGACCGGCACGCATAGAGCATTTCCCTTACTTACCGATCGTACCTGCTTGAAGCGGGTACACACGATGACAAAGTTTTTCAACCAGCCAATAAAAACATTTTCTCACTTTCACTTTATTCACTCTGAGGAAAGTGGAAAGCAAGCCAGGACGGTATCTCGCTTCATAGTTGCCAGGTGTCTTACTGAAACTCTCGCAGCTAAATACAAGGTAATCAAAATGACTAGCCGAAACCTCCTCCTCGAAGTTCGGGAGAAAGAACAATTTGAAAAGCTAGACGCTCTCTCAACGTTCGGTGGTGTATTGATCACCGTAACACCAGACAGATCAATGTACACAACTCGTGGAGTGGTAATATTGACACAGACTTACTTAACCTGACCGAGACAACTTTTGGAGGGGTGGAAGAGCCCAAATGTGACCAATGTACAGAGAATCACCAAGAGAAGAGACAGCAAAGAAACACCAACGAAACACTTAATACTCACGTTTGCTTCCAGTAAATTGTCAGAAACCATTCAAACAGGGTACCCGAAGACCTCTCTCGGGCCATACATACCAAACTCCCGTCGTTGTTTCTAATGTAGGAGGTATGGCCATGGCTCTAAAAGCTGTCGTGTTGGCCAGACTTGTGCACAATGTGTAGTCCTGGGCCACGCGTTTGATAAGTGCAAAGAGCAGCCGCACTGCGTGAACTGTGAAGGAAACCATGCCGCATATTAGCGCTTCTGTCCATACTGGAAGAAAGAAAAGGAGATAATAAGGCTGAAAATGAAAGAAAACATTTCTTTTGAAGAAGCAAGAGAAAGGATTTCGCCATTCTATGGCTCAACATATGCTGATGCGGCGCGTCAGGGTGCATCGCCGTACGAGCCCTTGTCAATCCTTCGGCTCGCGCATACGAAGCCGGTGGTTGTGGTACTTGCCCCCAAGGCGTCTTTAGTCCATACTACTCGGCCTACTCGTGAACAGATGCCAGAGACTCCAGGGTCCTCAGGTCTCAAGGCCTCGCCTCACTAGGCGAGGCCCAGAATTTGAACTACCAGCTCGCAAGTGCGGGCATCCAGGACCTCCAAGGAGGCGATGGATACGTCGATAACCTTTGTGCCGAAAGAGCCGCGTGGCTCGTTGGAGTGCGCCAAGAGAACAAAAAAAGCAGAAAACAGAGCCTGGTGACGGCCCTGTTACTTGAATCGAAACTTCGTGCCTAAACAGCCACTCGCCTTTCATACACACAGCACTACAGACGAACCTCGATATAATGAACATGGATATAACGAATTATTGGCAATGTCGAACTACCAACAGAAGGTATAAAAAATTACATGTATTTTGGCATTTTTATAGCGAACGAACTCGAGCTCGCAATGGATATACTGAATTTCCCGGACCGCTTCTGGAGTGAGCATTCGGCTTCTCCGCAGCACAGCAACAATCAGGCGAACCCGCATTTACATTTGATGCGCCTTACGCGGTCCAGCAGCGTAGACGGCCAACCATGATTTTTTTTATGGTGTCCGAGATCGGCGAGATCGGATATGGCCACTTACTAAAATCGCATGCACTTGTCGCGCCGGTAGAATGGAGTGGTCTTGACGATCGATGGCGGGGACGCGTCAGTTTGCACACCGCCATTCCGGGCTAGCAGTTGCCTTGTTGAGTGTGTGTGGTGTTTTCTTCGTTTGCACGTTTTTGTGGTGCTCGGGGGTGTGGTACACCGTCACCATGGCGCAAAGCGGGAAGAAAGGGACTGCCTTGATGTATGCGACGAAACTGGAAATTCTTCGGCGTGTCGACAGAGGTGAAAAGAAGTGAGTTGCTGCTGATGCTCTCAAAATACCTCGCAGCACATTAAGCACGGTGCTGAAGCAGAAAAAGAAAATTGTTCAGCAAGACGGCGGAAAACATGCCAACGCACGGCGTATTCGACCCCCTGCCTTCGAACGTGTTGAAGAATGTCTTCATAAATGGTTCTTCGACGTACGGGCTAGGAATATTCCTGTGTAGTGGCCAATGCTGCAGCAAAAGGCAAGAGACATCGCTTTCATACTCGATGCCAAAGATTTTAGTGTCAGTGCAGGGTGGCTGCAATGATTTAAGAACTGGTACGACATCGTCGGAAAAGCTGTCATGGGCGAAAGCGAATCAGCGAACGCCGCAGCAATGGACAAGTGGCTGAAAGAAGAATGGCCTCAAATTCGTGCCAGATATCATCCAAAAGATATTTTTGATGCGGACGAAACTGGCCTCTTCTGGCAGATGCTGCAGCGCCAAACTCTGGACACCCACGGGCAGAAATGTCATAGTGGCAAGCAAAACAAGGCCCGGATCACGGTCGTACTTGCTGCGAACACGGATGGTTCGGCAAAACTTCGTCCATTTGTGATCGGCAAGTTTAAGACGCCGAACTGTATGAGACGCTGCCGCGACCTACCAGTCACCTATGCTTCCAATCGGAAGTCATGGATGACATGAGAGTTGTTTGGGAAATGGTTGAGGGAGTGGGATACGCAGCTTGGAGATGAAGGCAGAAAAGTGTGTCTCTTCGTCGACAACTGCTCGGCACACTCCGCAAATGTTTCATTGAGCAATATTGAGCTCAAGTTTCTTCCGCCCAACACCACTTCCAAGCTCCAGTCTTTAGACTAAGGGATCATTCGTGCCTTAAAAGCAATTTACAACAAAGGCTTATCGAGCGGCTGCTCATTCGTCTTCGAAGGAACGAAGACCTGAAAATTGACTTGTTGGGTGCCATACAGATGTTGAAGGCCGCTTGGGAGAGCGTGAAGAAAGAGACTGCCGCGAACTGCTTTCGGCACGCTGGCTTTACCGTTGGCACTGAGGCAGCTGAGGCACAGCGAAAATGTTGAAGGCTCTGAAGAGGTTGTCGAGCTCGATGAAATGTGGAGCGATTTTTCACGGTTTGTGAGCGATGTGCCGGACACGCTCACACTGGGCGACTTCGTTGGCGACGACGACGCGTCAGAAGCGGTTGCTAACTGACTGACGTGGTAATTCTGCCGAGGTGACAGGCCAGCGAACCGAGATTAAAGCAGCGGAAGTTGAAGATGCTGTCTCCGAAAACATTCCGCTGCCAACTTCTTGCGAAGCTTTGGCTGGTTCGGCTCTGGCGCGGCGCTATTGCAGCATGATGGAAGGCACCGGGCTCAAGTTTGTCGAATGCCTCGGCATGGCAGAGCAAGGCATTATACGGCACGTCATCAAAAAAAAAAAAAAAACCAAGGTATGTTGCACAGGTTCTTTCCACCTCAATAAATGTATTTTTGTTCAAGTAAGTGTCTTGTCGATTCCTGTCATTCTGCCGGCCTATTCACACCAGGGCTTGGCGATTTTTCGATGCAGTTTTGTATAGCAAGTTCGGGCTATAGCGAACTAGTTTGCGAATATTTCCGGATTCGTTTTAACGAGGTTCGACTGTACTTCACTTTCACCATGAACGCTCAAATCATACAATGGAACATCAGGGGCCTTCTCAGGAACCTTGACAATGTCCAAGAACTTTTACACGAACATTCACCAAAAGTGCTGTGTGTACAAGAAACACACCTAAATTCCAAACACACCAACTTTCTCCGTAAATACGTTACTTTCCGAAAGGACCGTGATGATGCCATTACGTCATCTGGAGGTGTTGCCATCATAGTGAATCAAGGAATTGCATGCGCTCACTTGCAACTCTGAACATCCCTTGAGGCAGTGGCTGTTCGAGCTGGGCTTTTTAACAAACTGATGACAACGTAGCTCCGAGCTATCACCTAAAAAAACATGACTTAGGGTTTTTAATCGATGAACTTGCGGAACCCTATGTTCTCCTTGGAGACTTGAATGTGCATCGAAGACTATGGGGCGACTCTCCTTGTTACGCCTGAGGTCGACTGATCGAACAGTTTCTTCTCTCTTCCGGTGCGTGTCTCCTGAATCGAAAAAAAAAAAAAAAAAAAACCTATTATAACCTCTCTAACAATACCTATTCTTCTATAGACCTAAGCATAGTATCTCCATCGCTTGTGCCTCTACTCTACCAATCCCTATGGAAGTGAGCATTTTCCCCTAGTTTTGAGCACACCTACATCGACTGGATGCCCACCACAAGTTCCCAAATGGCTCATAAGCAACGCCGACTAGGAACAGTTTTACAGCTGAACTCCGCTACAACGAATGCCGCTTCAACGAAATTTCCGCTACAACGAAAAATTCACGATTCCCCGTCAGCAGTCTATAGAAGTCAATGCTTAAATATTGTCGCCGCAATGAACACTTTTTCTTCGATCATCCTGCTTCAATTAAATTTTACGATGCAATTCCAAGCTCAGATACTTATTGCTATGCGGTAAACCCAATATTTAACATTTCTATGCATTTTCAGAGCCTGAAAATGTGTCAACGAAGTGTAAAACGGGCGTTGGCACCACCAGAAATCGCCGCTGTTTAGAAAGTATGGGCACTGCCACTGCTCGATAGCGATAGCAATGAGACTGCCCTGCTTTTGCCACTGGCTTGCTTTTGAGCCGCAGACGAATCGAAGCTGAAGCCCAGTCGCTCAGTTCGTGGTTTCCTTCACGTAGCTGCTGGATACAACCGCGGAACGACGCCTTTCCCCATTCCGATGCTTATCATTATGTTCTTGGCAATTGAGGTAGCTAATCAGAGCTGCTGTTAGTCTGAATTATCAATGAAATCAGCTAGGCGCAAGTGATGGATGATAAGAATGGCATAAAATAATGCAAAAGCCGCCGCTCCACAATACCCTGCCTCCATCTCGGCGTTGTCGGATACTTTTGTTGGCGGACGGCTGTTGGTGTTAACCTGTTAATGCAACTGTTTGGTTCGTTCACAAGGCGGTTTTAGGCATCGTTTCAGCGTGCTTTTCACCATGGCCTCGCTATGCATGAGTCAGAATGACGTCGTGACACTGCTGGGAAAGAATAGGAAGCAGTGGACATTTTTTGAATTTTGAGAATAAACTTTCCCTTGTTTTGCTAGCTCAGATCAGCTATATTTTTTCTATTCACTACAACGAAGTTATCGCTTTAACGGAATTTTTTTCCCATCCCGTCAGTTTCGTTGTAGCGTGGTTCAACTGTATACAATCACTCGTTTAAGTTGGCATGACATATGTACTTTAAGCATTGATGCTGCTGTCAACTACTTCACAGCGCTTTTGATTGATGGAGCAACAAAATGCATCCCAGATATGAATGGACACCCTTGAAAACGACATATGCCGAAACGCATGCAAGCAGCAAAAACAAAGCTTGGAGGTTGCTTCGAAACTCACTGACAGCTGAAAATCTTGACAGCTTTAAGAAAATAAAGTCTCGTGGCAGGAGATCGCGTTGGCTGGCCAGAAGAGAAAGCTGGCAGAAGTTTTTGTCAGGGATCAATTCATGCGCACAGGAGGCTAAAGTCTAGAACATGGTTGGTAGGGTAGCAGGAAGACAAGTACACACACTCCCACTCGTAAACACACCTTAGAAGATCAGGTGAACTTCCTCGGCACACACTTCGAATGGGTGTCCAGCTCCTCACACTATACTGATGCTTTCCAAAAATACAGTAGAAGAATAGAAAAGCAGAAACTCGGAACACAAGTGTACAAGATACGAAGCATACAACCAAGCTTTCAACTTAGCTGAGCTCCAAACATCACTAAACTCCTGCAGTAATTCCACCCCATGTTCTGACCATGTGGTGTACCAAATGTTAAAAACCTACCAATCGAGACGCAAACAACCTTACTTTGCTTGTACAATGCTATCTGGTTCTCTGGTGCTATCCCTACTTCCTGGAAAGAGGCTATTGTTATTCCCACTTTGAAACAGGGCAAGGATCCTTCTTCAGTTTCGAGTTATAGGCCTATTGAACTTGCAAGCTGCCTGTGCAAGCTTTTTGAAAAAATGATAAACAGCCGACTTGTACATTTCTTTGAAACAAACAATTTGTTCTACCAATTCTAGTGCGGCGTTGAAGAGGGTAGGTCCACCACCGACCACCTTGTTTTTATCGAGGCACAGATCAGAGATGCTTTCGTTCACAAGCAATACTTCCTTTCTGTGTTCCTCGACATCGAGAAGGCTTATGATACGACATGGTGCTTTGGAATATCAGAAGACCTGTCCCACCTTAGCGTGCGTGGCAGAATGTTTACTATAATCAAAAGTTATTTGTCAGACCGGAAAGTTCGCGTTCGAGTAGGCAGCGTTCTTTCCCAAACATTTGTCCAAGAAACAGGCGTGCCATAAAGTGGTGTACTTAGTTGCACACTTTTTATTACAAAATGAATTCTTCGCACTTGTTCATTCCTCAGAATATGTTTTATTGTACATATGTCGACGACGTCCAGCTTGGTTTCAAATCTTGTATTCTGGCCATGTGTGAGCGGCAGGTTGTTTAGTTTGAATGAAGTCTCCGATTGGGCAGAAGAAAACGGGTTCCGACTGAATGCACAGAAAAGCATGTGTGTCATGTTCTCCAGGAAGAGAGGCATTCATTTTGAGCCTGATACTCGACTGCAGGGGCAACATGTTGCTGCTAATAAGTTTTTAGGCCTAATATTGTACACTATGCTAACCTTCATACCACACATAAAGTATTTAAAAAACAAGTGCGTAAAAGCCACGAATGATCTAAAAGTGTTGACACACACTACATGGCGAAGTGACAACAAGTGTCTGATGAACTTGTATAAAAGCCTCATACGTACTCGCCTAGACTATGGGGCAATAACCTATCAGTCTGCGACACCTACTGCCCGTAAAATGCTTGATCCTGTTTATAATCTAGGCATTTGCCTCTCTATGGGTGCTTTTCGCACTAGTCTCGTGGAAAGCCTGTACGTGGAATTGAACGAATGGCCAATCCATCTACAGAGATGTTACATGTCTTGAAAATATTGTCTTAAAGTGAATGCTGACAGGCAACACCCTTTACATTCTATAATTAATGACATGTCAAGTTCTGTTGCATATGAAAACCCGCCTTCTATGAGACAGCCCTACTCAGTCAGTGTGAGGGGCTTTGGGAAAGAAACCGGTGTGCCATTTGAGCACCAATTAATGGCTCCCGCAGCATGCCTGCCACTGTGGCAGTTGCAAGCGATAGATGCGACGTGTAAAATGCTTGATCCTGTTTATAATCTAGGCATTTGCCTCTCTATGGGTGCTTTTTGCACTAGTCTCGTGGAAAGCCTGTACGTTGTGGGGGTCTCGGCGAGGCGAACAAGCGCATCGACACGCCACTCTCTTGGTGTGAACGGACACAGCAGACGCGGTCGGTACAACGCACACAACATACATACATTTAATAACTAATTTAGACGACGATATCGTCCGCCGAATGATACATCTATTTTAATTAACACGCTACCATACAAACAACATAACGCAGTGACGCACTAAACACACAATTGCATGATAAACACACACTAACACACCCAACACACTAACACATACCCAAGGCGGCGTCGCCAACGCTTGACTTTCCACGTGGGACTCCGGCGCGAAGCCCGCGGTGCCGAGCACCGGGGGCCCACGCTACAGACAACCGTTCGCGGCAGCCGCCACGCGCAGAAAAAGCTCGCTCAACGCTCGCCCACCGCCAAGGCCTGCCTTCCGCCAGGGGCCACCGCCGGCGCTACCACTCTACCAACAGTGGTACTCAAAGCGAACACAACGCCATCTATCGCCCGGCGGTGGTCAGCACCGAAACAAAGCCTTGGGGCGAGACACGTGCGCCACGCGGCGCAGACAACCTTACAGGGGGGGTTCAGCACCCCCACAACGTGGAATTGAACGAATGGTCAATCCATCTACAGAGATGTTACATGTCTTGAATATATTGTCTTAAAGTGAATGCCGACCGGGAACACCCTTCACATTCTATAATTAATGACATGTCAAGTTCTGTTGCATATGAAAACCCGCTTTTTATGAGACAGCCCTACTCAGTCAGTGTGAGGGGCTTTGCGAAAGAAACCGGTGTGCCATTTAAGCACCGTTTAATGGCTCCCGCAGCATGCCTGCCACTGTGGCAGTTGCAAGCGATAGATTGCGACGTGTCTTTCTTTGAGGTTACAAAGCACGTGCCCATTGCACATATTCAGGCATACTTTCTGGATATAACGAAATTGATAAATTCCAGGAAAAATTCGTTATAAAGAGGATTTCGTTATATGTAGGTTCGGTACGAAAATTTGGAATATAAGCGCACAAATTATACAAAAGGGGACTAAAGGCAAAGCTAACCCAGAGGACTTATTTTAAGGTAAAAAAAAAAAAAACTGTGTTATTATTGCAATGGCAATTATATTGATTCTTTCGGCATGTTTATGCCGTCGCGTCATGTTTCGTAACCAGTCTAAATTGATAACATGCCCCGCGCATCGTAACTTTCACGAGCACCGTTTAATGGCTCCCGCAGCATGCCTGCCACTGTGGCAGTTGCAAGCGATAGATTGCGACGTGTCTTTCTTTGAGGTTACAAAGCACGTGCCCATTGCACATATTCAGGCATACTTTCTGGATATAACGAAATTGATAAATTCCAGGAAAAATTCGTTATAAAGAGGATTTCGTTATATGTAGGTTCGGTACGAAAATTTGGAATATAAGCGCACAAATTATACAAAAGGGGACTAAAGGCAAAGCTAACCCAGAGGACTTATTTTAAGGTAAAAAAAAAACTGTGTTATTATTGCAATAGCAATTATATTGACACTTTCGGCATGTTTATGCCGTCGCGTCATGTTTCGTAACCAGTCTAAATTGATAACATGCCCCGCGCATCGTAACTTTCACGAGTGGGTAAAAGCGCGCGATCACTGCTGAAGCAGAGATCAAATGAGTCGGGCCATCCCTATTACTTGGAAAGTGCATAAGATAAAATCTCCTGCATGTTAGAACTGCCGTCAAATACTTTGAGAGAAAACCACCCGTCTCGAATGAGCATGAAACAACGCGGGGATGGGGGGGGGGGGGGGGGGGAGTCGCTTGAGTAGCAATAATGAATTTTGATTTAAGGGCAGTTGCGATTGCTGCCGCGCTTGCTATCTCGGCGTGTATCGGTGCGTGCGGTTTCAACGCGAAGGGACTGTGTGAAAGAGCACTTCTCTCTGGAGCGACCATATTTGCTCACACCAGCGTTTTGTGGGAGTTCCGCGATATCAAATCCATAAGAGTTGGCTGCCAGCCTTCTTATAACATTACAATTTTTCGTGATCACGTTCATTGCATTGCATTCAACGCGCCGTCGTGTTGCTGGAACTAATCGGCTAATCGCGAAAACTACCAGCCGGCGAGCTCTCGTCGCGGCGCAGAGTGGGAGCGCGTGACGAGTCGACCTCCAAACATCCGTCATCGCCGGGGTCTAGGAAAGTTTCCAGCAGCGCCTAATCTGACATCCCCTCAGTGGTGATGACACGGTTGTCTGAAATTAAAAAAAGTCACAGTTTTGCGGCAAGGGTGGAGCAATGAATGCGATACATGCACAACATACATATTTCCTGAGTTCTTTACAGATGCCTCAAAGTCCAACACTTGCGTGTCGTACTCAGCCGTCGGCCCATACTTTTGGGAAGCCGGCGTACTGCACTCTGATACAAGCATTTTTCTGGCGAAACTTATGTGATACTTGCGGCCGTTAAACACAATAAACAAATAAAACTACAGAAGTGCATAATATACAGATTACCTAAGCGTAGTGAAAGCTCTGAAAACCCTTAAAAAGCCCAAAAACCCCTTTCTTGTCTCACTTTACTCACTTTTATGCACAGTCTACTCATCCAAACAGCATGTTCTAGTCTGCTGGGTGCCAGGGTACCGCAAGAGATGCACAACGTTTTGAACTGGCTGGATCTGCCAACGAAGCTGCTACCAATACATTGATACGGATTCCCGCTCTTGATTTGAGGCCTTTTTTAAAAAAAAGCTCAGGGGTTATTGGCAGAGTGCATGTGACACACTCACAGGTAATGAACTATATGTTATCAAGCCGCAACTTGGTCATTGGCCGCCAGTATCAAAATCACCCCACACAGAAGTAATACAGTCGAACACGGATATATCGAACTCGAAGGGGTTCGTGAATTAGTTCTATATATGAAAAATTTTATATAAAAAAAAATAGAAGCCCTGAGATATAGTGGCTAAAGGGGGAGGTGGCGCGAGCGCACCGCGAAAGGCAATCCGCTGTTTCATGACACGAAGCGGCGGGGCTGCCGGTCGCAGTAAGATGCCTGTCTTGATGTCGTGGTGGCCACGGCTCTCTAGCCACTCTGGACACGGCGCTCATGAATTTGTTGGCTGGTTGTTATCTTATGAGCACGCCAATATGTGTAAACTTTCGGGCCTATGCTGATGCAGTGCAAGTATCCGATACTTAAGATATGTTGTCTGTGATTTTATATCACTTTATTTCACTACACTCTCTTTTGGCTTAGAGGAATCGCCTTTTGGAACGGGTAGCTTGTCGTTCTAATGTGTGATGTGCGCTGAAGTTTACAGCACCTGCATGTGATAAAAAGTATATAGCTGGGCTACGGTGTAAAAATATTTTGCCACTGCTCACGTCAAAATTGCACCACTTTTATTTGCTACACGTGGACTCCAGAGATAAAATTTTATTTTGCATGCAAAGCTAATTCATAAAAAGATATTCAAACCGAGGAACATACATGAAGCTGAAAAGAAGCAAGAAAACGCATTCCACATACACAAATAAAACAATTTATGAACAGAACATTTTGAGAAACGTCACATGAACAGAACATACAAATAAATAAAAATATTAGCACATTTTTATTGCAAATCTCAGAAAGAACACTGCACTAGTAACAGAATACAAGTAGGTAATGTAATGTATCCTGCAAAAAAAAATCAAAGAAAAAACAAGTACTCATGAGATTTGTTTGGATGCAGGAATGATGTATGCGGAGCAGATGACGTCAAGACACGGACCAGTCATTTTACAAGATGTCACTACAGTACACATACATGAGCTATACCAGCTGTGGTACTGATGCAAGATCTTTCTGCAGAAAAGGAAAAATCAAACTAGAAATGCTGAAATTGATTACAAAACACGTCTCAAATTCAACTATTTAATTCGCTTCTGCTTTTCACTTCGTAAAGAATTCTGGCTCTTCCCTCGGAATCAAAGCCAAGTCAACATGTAAAAATTATCTTGTTGGTGATAATTGTGCTGTGCTTGGTACACCCAACGAGGGTCAGCTTTGAGAGCTGAAGGAATAACGCTAACTAAACATGGTTATCACTGTTCACCCGCTTTAAACTAAAGCAGCGTGTAAATGTGTTCTCAAGTGTTGCCGTAGGTCGCGGGATCGAATCCCGGCTGTGTTGGCTGCATTTCCGATGCAGGTGGAAATGTTGTAGGCCCATGTGCTCAGATTTGGGTGCAGGTTAAGGGGAAACACTGATATGGGAGGCGGAAAATTTTCCGAAAAACCGATTTTTCGAAGTATTTTTTTTTTCATAGTCATTAAGGTCTAAGGAAGCTGTTCCTAAAATATTATAGCCCTGCAATGCGTATTTATCGAAATATTGGGTCGCAAAGTCAGTTTAATGACCATTTTCGCTTCCGAAACCACCTCAAAAACGGTCGTATTCAATGCCGCAGCGCGCGAGAACCGCACCAAGTAGCGCGGTCATTTTGGTCTCATTTTAAAGACGCATTTTTCTATTATCTGTTCCTAGCAGAAGAACGTTTTTCGTCCAGCAACAACACAGCTATCGCGCATAAAGAAAAACTGAATACTCACACATCATTGGTGTGTTTTTGTCACGTGGGGCAGTTCCCGGTTTCCTATTGGACGCGAAGGGATTTGTCTGCTAGACAGCGGCGTGCAAGCCGCCATTTTGCGTTGAGGCCTAACAACGGCTGTGCATTCGGTGCAATGGCATGCGGTCATCAGAAGTTCCGGAGTGCTCATGCGTTCGGAAAAAGGCGAAAACGCCATCCGAGAGCCCACACCTTATCGCCAGCGAGACCTTCTGCCGCCGAGAACTCTGAAGAAGCAGACTGTGCCAGCGCTATCACCGCCGTGGCACCCACGATCGCGGACGCGATAGCCGCGTCCCAAGATCACACGAGAGCTGTGCGTGTGGACACTCCCGTGGTTTCCGACGCTGAAAAAGTGGTCATCGAGTGTCGTGCGAGCAATGTTCTGCATGATTTTTCATCGAAGTCTGCCACAAAACGCAAGCGGTCTTTTTTTCGTGACTCGGATGGAGCCGCAACGCCTGGTATGCCGTTCACCGTCGTTAGCTTAGAGTTGGTCAACCAACTTCTTCAGTGTATGAAGTGCCGTGAAACTTGTTCTCACATGTGACGAGTGCGGTAAACTGAGGACCGCATGGAGCTCGCCGAGAGCAGGAGGGGACGCAGCGCACGGCCCCTTCGAAATTGACGTGCTCGCGGTTCGCGCGGCAATGAGCACAGGAAACGGGCAAACTGCGCTCAACGATATTTTTTCCGTCCTAAATATTTCACGGAGAGGCCTGCACACCAAGACATACCAGGATTATGTGAAATTGAAAATGAACCCTACCGCGCAGAAGGCTGCCGCGCGCGTTATTGACGACTGCGCGAGCACCGCGAAAACGGTGTATTCCGAACTCAACTATGGAAATCCTGGAAATATCGCCGTTTCCTTTGATGGGACTTGGCTGACCAGGGGCCACTCATCCCATATTTGTGTAGGGACCGTGATTGAACTATTCACGGGTTATGTGCTCGACTCGTCGTCCTATCGAACTTTTGTTTGGGCTGCCAGCTAGGACCGAAGGAGGATGACCCAAGGTATGCCGAGTGGCTAGCTGGTCACACTTGCCAAAAGAATACCTCCAGTAAGCCAGGACAAATGGAGGTGGAAGCAGCACAAATTTTATTTGGCCGCTCATTGGAGAGACATGGGCTCCGTTACACAACCATGTTGTGTGATGGAGACAGCCGGGCCTTCAACAGTCTGCAGGAGGCACAGGTATATGGCTTCGTGCCAATAGAAAAAGAGGACTGTGTCAAGCATATGCATAGGCGCATGGGCACAGCACTTTGAAACCTCCTGCAAACACAGAGCCGAAGGAAAGCCAAGCCTTGGCGGCAAGGGCAAACTGAAAGGCGAGCTGGTCACAAAGCTCGCGTCATATTATGGATGGGCTTTACAAAGCAACCAAGGAAGCATTGAGGCCATGAATAATGCTGTCTGGGAAACCTTCTATCACGTAGCATCTACTGATGCAAGCCCTCAGCACTCTCACTTCCCAACTGGTGAAGAGTCATGGTGCAAGTACAACAAGGCTGTTGCCAAGCAGGAGACTTCTCCGAATCATCGCTACAACCTGCCGGAGTATGTGGTTGATGCCTTGGGGCCTATTTACACGCGCCTCTCTGACAAGAAATTGCTGGAGCGTTGTCAGCGAGGCAAAACACAGAGCCCAAACGAGAGCCTGCACTCCGTCATCTGGTTGCTCGTGTCCAAAAACAAACGCGCGTCGCTTTTCACCGTTGAAGCTGCTGTGGCTGAAGCTGTCGCAAGGTTCAACGCTGGCAAAGGGAGAGCAGATGCCGCCATATTGAAGGAGCTGCACCTGCAGTAGAGTGTTGTGGCCGCTGAAAAATGCTCAGAAAAGGACAGTCGCCGACTAGTGGCATCGGAGAAGAAGCATGAGCATGCTGAAAACTTCAAACATGCCATGAAAAGAAAGTGCACCAAGGAGAATGATGATGTCTACATTCCTGGTGGCTTCTAACATGGTTAATACACCGATTCACACCTTTTCTTGTTAAATATAAGTGCTCAGCATGTTCCTAAACTTCTTTTCTCGTTTTCTCAAAACATTTTTCATCACACCCTAAGCCATTGCCCATGGTATCTTTTGATGTAGCAGTCGGATTTTGATAATTCTTGCAGCATTTGAAAGCTTATACATTGATTAGTGCAAGAAAACCAAAAAAATGTAATATTTTTATGTACAATAGTGATTTAATTAGCAACAAACTTAAGCAACAGTTTCAGATTCCTAATGAGTGTACTTGTTAAGGCCATAACTTTGGTACCAATGAAGCTAAAAATAAAATTATGGTTTTGTTGCACTCCCTGGCCTTCATGGAATGCTGTCATATCAAATTTGTAGCAATATTTTATGAGGAATATGTCAAAAGGCTGGGCAGAATTGAAGTTTATGTAACAGTCAATATTTAAAAATCTAAAAGTGATAGCAAAAAACTAATTGCATATTTGTTTTCAGATGTGAAAACTACATATTGTATTAAAATTTGAGCTGGAAATACTGAAAATTAAAAAAAAAAATTCAGACCAGTGTTTCCTCTTAAAGAACTCCGGGTGGTCGAAATTCCCGGAGCCTTCCACTACGGCGTCTCTCATAACCATATGGTGGTTTTGGGACGTTAAACCCCTTATATCAATCAATCATCAATGTTCTCAAGTGTTCACGAGTACGTGCAGTTTCTCTGATGGGTATAGAGGCCTTCTCTGTGGACTGCTTGAGGGACGGATGCTGCTGCTGCAGGCGACCTGCTCTTTTCTTGAAACAGCAGTGCCTTCTTCCACAAATACTGAGGGAGGTTAAGGATTACGTACCGTCGGAATCTCATTGCTGATCAGCACAGGTCGATTGCGAGGAATCGTCACTCTCTCGCCGTTGACTATGTGCGTAAACGGTTGCACAATATACTGATAATAAAACTGCAGCTTGCAGATTTTTGAGCTTGGGTCGAAAACGTCATCTGAACGTTGAACTGCATGCTGCTATGCTTTCGAGCGGGCAGGCTTTTTCGGCATGGCAGCAGTGAAAACGACACACATTGGCCAGATCTCGTCGACAAGATGTACCTGCACAAAACAGCCGGGTGGGAACCAGTTTGTCTGCGTCTTTTTCTTTTTCTTGACGCCCGAGTCCACATTGCTTACAGTAACGCACGAAAACTTGCAAGGACAATCCGCGCAATCTTGTAAAATGGCACGGAGAACAAGCAAAACACACACCACGACATGCGGCACAGCACGAAGAAAAGCACGTGAGCGAGCGCAGCGAGCATTGAACTGCCTGCTGCATTGCCACTGGGTGTCCGCGGCCGTTTCATGAAGCGAGAAAGCGCTTTCTCTCTGCCACCTCCCCCTCTAGCAGCCATACACGAGAGCTTACCTGTAGCGGATCATCACCTACAATAGGTGCATTCAAGAATGACAACTAATTCGGCACGCACGCCACAACAAAATGATTTATTTGCATGAAAAAAAAGAGAATCTTGGCCAGCTTTTTCGTTTTTGAAATGTTAAAGACTCTAGTCTCGATCTTATCAAGGCTGTCCAGTTGCAACAGCCTGGTTCCCCTCATGTGGCCAAAACAACAGCGAATGCTGCCGAACGCTGCCGCCACTTTAGCGGCAGAGTACAGGGGTGTAGCCAGTACCTCATCGAAACGATCCTCTTTGTCACACGAGCTGTCGGCCTGGACATTGCAGTTCGCTTCCACGAAGTCGTTCGCAGACACTTCGTGTGGAACTGCGGCCGGGAAACGGGATGACAACTCGCCAAACGAGTCGTCTATGCGCTCGTCGTCTTCACCGGTTTCCGCAACTTCTGCTGCCTTGAAGCTTGCCTTGCGGAAGCAGTCGACCACTGTGTCCGTTTTCACGTCGCGCCAGGAGTTGAAAATCTCTGCGGGAGAAAACTCAGCAGAGATTTCCGGCCACTCTTTTGTCATCCACTGCTGGGTGTCCTGGCTGCTGACAGCTCCGTTTCCGCCAGAATCTGTTTTGCCAACGATGTTGTAGCGCTGCTTAAATTGCTGAAGCCGCCCGCTGCTGTCGACGAAGTAGTTTCACCGAGTGCAGCGGCAAATTTGGCTTTGGCAATCAGCATTGTGCCATCCAGCGGAATGTTCTTCGTGCGCACTTCTAGAAACCAGGCATAGAGTGCCTTTTCTACATTCCCATGGGCAGAAGCGTGCATGTGACAGGCTCCCAATGTTCGCTGCTCCGCCGCCTTTGCCTTGATATCGGCCTTGTTTTTCAACAAGGTACTCAGTGTGCTTCGTGGTATACAGAAGTCGTCCGCGACAGAAAAGTGCCAAAGCGCACCTTTCAGCTCGCGCAGCGTTCGATATATCCAAAGGTGGGTAAAAATACCGTCTGATATAAATTTGCGAATTTCTATACTTCTACCAAGGAAATTCATAGGGATAACTTGCGAGTTTGATATGCCTGAAGATTCGATATATGTGGGTTCGATATAACCGTCTTCGACTGTGCTATAATAACACGTGTCTGACCTATACTGCTACATATTACCTATACTGCTACACATTTGCCCAACTCAGTCAGTGTCCACAAACAGAAACTGAAAATTGTCCCATTAATAAGGCAATATTAAATTGCCTTATTAATGAATCTTGGTACATGTATCAATGAATCAATGAATCTTGGTGCGTGTATCGTGCTTGTTGGAGCTATAAAGAACGCTTGCAGCAAAGAACTCTCAATCCACGAATATTGTGGCACCACTTCTTTAGGGCCTGACCACACACATGCGCCGAAGCCTGTCAGCACGCAACTTTTTGACGTGGGGAGGGTACAGCATCACGTAGAAAAGCCACGCGCTGAAATGTTGTAACGCTTGTGTAAAGTCGAGCCTTTACAGGTTGGCAATTTCTCTGGTGGGCGTGGCCGACTCCTAACTGCGGGCCATTTGCGACCTAAGCATCGCCGATGGCTTTACACGTGCCGGGAAAGCCACCACGCTTGTCATGCAGCTTGGATGAAGTGAAGGAAAAATTATTTCTTGCTACTGATGTGCCACTGACTTGCAAATGACAGGTCATTTTGTTCATCAGTCATAATCGTGTTAGAAACCACACGAAAACACGTGTATTTGACATTGTGGGTGCACTGCAATGACATTGAAATGCTATCGGAACTGGCTGAACGCCAAGCACCACGCCTATGCAAGGTAACCGCTTAAATGCTCTGTTGAAGTAGCATGAGTGCGTGCAAAGAAGTAAGGTTCAGCACATGCTGAAGAGGGGCACTAACTGAACTGACCAAAGTCGTCACTCAGCATCGGTCACGCTTTCTTCTCGCGACGTTGCCGTCACTGCCGGGTCTAAAAAAGTTGGGCAGACCTGCGGTGAAAGTGAAATCTGCGCTCTCATTGCTTTCTAGCCTCTCTAGCAAATGCTTTCCTGATAGCTTTTCTCTCGCCAATTTCGCCTGAACCTACGCCTCACAAGGACTGTTTCTTGAATCGCCCGATGGCCGACTGTTCGGTTGACGCTGCGGCGTGCCACCTGCCTCTACCTTTTGTGGTGCCGCACGTCCCCGCTTCCTTCTTTTGCACTGGCGCTTGCATACAATCATTCTTTGGTTGTTACAAACTTCTCTGGTTGCCTCATCGGCAATCTTACAGTTCACGTGTGCCTATGCACTACCCTTTCTGCAGCTTTTGCTTTCCGATTTCTCCGCTCAATTGCGCTGTTGAGCCCATTTGTCTGCGCTACCCCTCACAAAACCAGACGCTGGGCCCTCCTTAATCACAGATCTGAACTCTTCGAGACTCGCATTCTTTTCGATATCCGAGTAGTTTTTAGCGTCCGGTCGATCGGCCAATCGTTTACGTGCCGCCACAGGAGGCATGTTTCTAATACCACACAAGCTCTTAATTCTGCTGGAATTAGACTTTTCCCCGAAAAGATCCTCTACCGAATTTGTGCCTGTTTGTACACCTACAACAGCCTCTCAATGTACCTTCTCATCCTCTGAGGCATTTCCCACGCTATCTGTAGAAAATACTTTCAACAGTAGCTCACCCTCTCTGGCAGTACTGTCGGGTTTCAGTAGCGTTATGTCTTCACTACCTTTAGGACTACCTTCTTCCTCCTCTCTTTCGACATCCGAAAGGTCATTCCCTTGCTGAGGTGCGAGCGCAGTCTCCAACTCATCAATCTGTTCAATGACCCCATCAGGGCGACTTGAACCAGTCTCGGTCTCAAATGGAACACTTTTGAGACCTGCTACAGTTTGCATACCAGCCACCGTCCCGCTCTCTACATGCACTACCTCTGCACCATCGGAGAGTCGCGTAGCTTCTCTAGGTGCAATTTCACTAACGACCTGTTGCTCTTTTCTCTCCGCCTTTACTCTCTGCTGAAGGATCACTTTGCATGTTGCACTGATAGAGACGTGTACTTTTCTCGTGCGGTACCTCGCAAACAGCGGCTTTCTCGGTGAGTTCACACTGCACTGTACTCTCCACTTCGTCGCACTTTTCGGGCTTCACGCACATCCAACATATACACGGCCAAAGACCCTTCCGATGCTGTGCCCGAGTCTCGCGTTGCACCTGATCTATCTCTTCGTCTAATGCTCGCATTTCAGCCTCGCGTATACGTATCCTTTCGGCTTCTCTCTCGGCCTCTGCTGCCTTGGCTTCTGTCTCTTTCCTCTGGGCTTCTGCCTCTTTTCTCTGTTGAATACTCTTGACATACTCTGAGAGGTCCTCATTACTTGTCTCTGTCCCGACGATCCGCTCGAACAGTTTGGACCTTAATGTGGAGTCTGGCGCATCTAGATTTAACTCTCTTGCGATCGTTAGCAACACGGGTTTTCGAAGGGCTTTCAGATTGATGACTGCTTCTGGTACCATTCTCTGTTCCACAATTGATTCCTGTCTTGCAACTAATTAACCTTGACAACACTGACAGCTCTAGTTATCTGCCTTGCCTCAAGTTCCTGTTATCTCAGTCTGCAAAAAGCTTCCTTAGGCTCTTACACAGAATCCAGTTCTGTCACTCTTAGCCTTGCCGCCATTGACAGAAAATAACTTAACAAGCTATCTCACAACTATCTGCCTGGCACAAGTTATTTGTTAACCTAATCACTAAAACAGCTCTGTCACTGTTAACCTTGCAGTCACCCACAGACTATAGATTAATCAAGCTGTCTCACAATCTGCATGACGCCAGTTACACAATGACCAAAACAGCTATTCGCCCTACCAGCTTTTACTCACACATTAGTAAATGCCTAGTAAAGTTTAACAGAGAAAGTCGGCACTCACTCGGCTCGCAGTCATGCCTCCAGTGTCGTGCATCTCAGCAGTGCCTTTCGGTTGCCTCTCAAGTCGATGAGCTCGGAGCATTTGAGCATTGTTGTCCAATCGCCTCTCAAAGTAGATGAGGTCGTAGCATCTGACTGCTGTCATCGAGTCGTTGCTACCTGGGTTGACGCCATCCCACCGCTGCCACCTTGTTATTAAGACTCCGGGTCTCGCGGGTCTCATTCTGGTAGCGGGCCCCCGTCCTAGGACCCATCGTCTAACAAGTCAGATGAGGCGCTCGTAAGAATGACAGCAATTTATTCACATGGTTTGTAACTGAGAATTTGAAAGGAGGTGGTCTAGTGATCAAGTATGAGCTCTTTGCACAACTGAACAGGAACTAGAACTCAAGAACTCTAGAATTTTAACTGAAAATATGCAAGAGGTCTCCCGCGGCTTCAGCCAATACGGCGCTCGATGGTCTATGTGCTCCACCCACGAAGGAGGGGAAAGACACCACACAATGCACGTGGAGAGGGCACACTCTACGGGATGCCCAAATATGGTCACGGAACCACTGCACCAAGGTTTTGCACACGTCACTAAGATGTTGCGCAAGTCCGATGATCCTAGATGACCTTGGTTTTCAAGAACTCTTCTGGCAAGTAGGGTGAGATTTGTAAGACCGATCCCCGGTGCATGTGCCAAACTTGCCTGACTGCGTTCAGGTAGGACAATGTAGTGGCCTGACAGCTTATCTTCAAACCTGCCACTCCATTTAGCCGCTGCCATGGAGAGAGGGGGAGGGAGGAGTGGTCGACTAATCCCTCGTCATCGAGGCGCTGAGGCGTGCTCCCGCAAGGGCTACAGAAAATAGTGCCTTGTTTCTTTCCTTTAACCACACATTCAATCTTTCGTCGTTTACTACAAGTTACAGCCCAACTGAAAATTTCGGGGACTTCGCTTCTCCTTGAACAAACTTTGCTTCTCCTAGCAAGGTGCAGCTACAACCGGTTTGGGTTTTAGCTTTCAGCCCAAACTGCAAATACCATGCTGGTTCGGGTCTCTCCAGAATCATGGTGACCTTGAAAGTGGCCCAGTTGCCTCCTTGTTTCCCTGGAAGGCCTTGAATGAAGTTGAGTTCACTATGGCCTTTCTTTGCTCGTGCGTTTTCTTAGCGCCGAACCGGTCCTGGGAACCCTTGTTCATGTTTTGCTGAAAAGAAATCAGCCCATCTTGATGACCCATCCTTGCTTGGAATGCTTCGAAATATTTTCGTCAAGTTCAGAAATGCCCAAAGAGCTTCAATAATGATGGCGGTCATAACAGCAGTCATGGGGGAGAGTAGCCTCTCATGATGGAAATCATATCAAGTAATTTTTGTTCAGTTGTGTACAGATCTGAGAGGTGGCGTCTTGCATTCCTCGTGTTCACAATATTAGCAGTCACGCTGCCTCTGTGAAATATACGGTGTTTTGAGATAGCGTGTCGCCATTGGTGGCGCTATGCATGCAACCAATGGGGAAGCGTCACTGCATTCTGCATGCACTGCTCTTTGACGCGGTGGCGGCATTGTCTCATGCCAGAAAGAATCAGCATGAAGGAGCGAATCTCTCAAAAGTATGATCCCGGGGTGGGAAACACGCTTATCGCATCTTCGGGAGAAAGCGCTCGGATGCATGTGTGACGCGAGCAGCGGGACCCCTCATATAGCACCCCATCACGACCGCTCGCTGAGTTAAGGTGGACTGACGACTCCCATTGAGAACTGCGCATTTGCACTGGCATTGAAATAAAGGAGGCGTTGACTAGGTCATCTCCAGGTTACTTGCGTGGAGCGCGGTGCCTATGGTGCCCACGGTGTCACTTCAGGGCAGCTTGCTGTACTGTGCGCGCTAATGTGCCTTGCGAGTTGCTCGTCCCACTCCGATCCAGATCGAGTAGAGATGAGCAGAATGGCTTGTTTAGTGTGGTAATAACGAATTTTCTCGAAGCGAAGTGCGCCGCGATTTTCTTGCAGTCATGAAAAGAAGAGATAAGCATTTGCTTACCCCTTGTTTACTTAGAGTTATTTATCTTTACTAGCTGTGATGTTTAATGATGAAACACACGCACGCGCACTTGCCACGATGGCATAGTGGCTAAGGCTCTCGGCTGCTGACCCGCAGTTTGCGGGATCGATACTGGCTGCGGCAACTGTGTTTTTGATGGAAACAAAAATTCTTAAGGCCCGTGTGTTTTAGATTTAGGTGCACGTTGAAGGTGGTAGAAATTTCAGGAGCCTTCCACTATGGTCTCTCGTAATCATATCGTGATATTTGGACATTAAACCCATTAGTTATTAGGTATGGTCAGCTCATTAGCACTGTTTTAGTGAAAGCCTATAAAATTTTTTTTACCGGAAATAATTTTGATTGACGATGTTTGACGTTAAAAATTTTCTTCGAAACTAACTTGTATTGTTCCAAAACACATTTTGGTGCTCCAAATCTGTTCGAAAGCTCCCATTTTACTGTGCCAAAGCGGCTCCAAAACAGCATGATTTCTGCTCCCTGAGCTGCTCCAGAACACTTAAGTCCACTTACCCGTGCATTAACAGTGTTTGTTTTGTGTCATTGTGTGTGTCGAAGAATAAAGCACTCTGAAATTTCTTGGTGTTTGAAGCACTCTCTTGTTTCAGTGTTGTCTTTGAAAGAGGAATGAGGGCAGTGAGTTTAAAATGTTCTCGAGCAGGCACTGCTAGTGGCAGAGTTGCGAGGAATAATTTGACAAAGGAAGACCACAAACTAAACTGGCAATGAAGCTTTCCTCTGTGGTTTTCTCTTTGGCAACGTCAGAATCGGGGGCTTGTGGCCAGGACTCTGCTTAATGAAATGTTTTTGCAACGTCAATACAGTTGCATCACTGAAACAACTTGTGTGTAAGTGTTTGCCTCTTAGCCAGCACTGTTAAAAAAACGGAATTAAGTGATGGTGCAAGAAGGAAACAAGTGGAAATTCAAGAGCCCTTTTACTATGTTAGACACAGTATTAATGATAACTAACACAGAACTGGCTAGGAAACTATACGGGCTGTTATTAGAAGTAATCTTAATGTAGATGTGTAGACAGAAAGTAAACGAAAGAATGACTTGCCGCTGCAGTGACTGAACCTGTGACCATCGAATAACACGTCCAATGCTCTACCAACTGAGCTATAGCTGCGGTCATCCCTCCCGTCCACATTATGGGGTACATGTGTGCATTTTAAACTTGGGAGTCAGAACCATCTGATAACTATGATGGCATCCTTTCTTAGCTGCATTATTTGTTGATATGGAGACCAAGAGCAGCTGAACTGTTTTTTCCTCTCCTCTTTCTCTTCAGCATTTCAAGTTTCAGGAGACCCAGAACGACCAGCAGGAAACGGTGTTGACGATGACCGCGATGAGTGCGACACGAGAGATGGACGGCCTCTACTACTGCTCGGCGGAGAACAAGGCTGACAAGGTTGAGCGCGTCGGTCATCTCACCGTGCAGTGTACGGGCTCAAGTACTTCTCATTTATTCACTTGCGTTATTGTGATCACACCCTGGACTTGTTGCAGAATGTCCATGACATCCTCGGGTGACATTTGCAAGGGAAAGCATGGCCTCCAGAATTTGTGTTTGCCATTCAGTAATTTTACCTGCAGGGTAAAATTACTGAATTACTGACGGGGAAAACCAGGAATTCCCAGGGATTTTGAATAGTTGGAAAAACTCGGGAAATTGTGCTCCCATCAGGGAAATTCGCTGTAACTTTACTTTCAGAGAGCAGAGTAAACCCTATGCCCGCCGTGTATTTTAGGCCAAGTTTATGTACCATTTTCTAAATAACCATAACAGCTATGGTAATTATCTTACTATCATTGTGACCATGAGCCATTCCTCTTCTCACTTCACTCTTTCGCAACCACGGAAAAAGGACCGATTTTTGACATCCTCGATCACATTTTTTTTCTTAGGTAAATTTTATTGCATTTTGCAGTGTGATACACCGAATTGTACACTTTTGATCAAGCTTTCGAACAAAAATAACTACAGGCTGATAGGTAGGAAACTGTTTGTTATATTATTTGTTAACAAAGGAAAAAACACACGAAACCGAATTAAACAGAACATACACATGCAGCTGAACAAAGCTGCAAAATTAAATTCGAAATTCTGGAATGTACAAAACGTTACAGATGATGTAAGCTCACATTCTGGAAAGTTTCATTTCTGTATGTAATAAACTCTATTTTTCATGGCCCTTCAAGCTAGGGGTGGTGACTGCTGTGCCACTCAGAGAAGCAGTTGCGGGAGGACGGGAAGCATAGGGGCACTTCGCATATGGTGCACTTGTTATATGCTTTCTGCTCTACTTTCTTCTTTCGGTAGCACAGCTTGCAGTTTTTCGACTTCTCTATTTTCTGGGGTTGGTGGCGGATCGGCTCTAGACTTGGAGATAGGGCACGGTCTTGATAGATCTCATTATAGTCCAAGATCTGCTGAATGAGCTGCTCTCTAAAAGCAAGCTTGTCGAATTGACCATTTTGGGCTAGCTCTGAGACTCCTGGGTTTTCTTTTTGATGGCCTTGGTAGAGGATGAAACTGTTGACACACGCTATGTCCATGCAATTAAAAAACAGGGTTTTGCACCTGCGCACGCATTTCCTCAAGACATTGTAGGTTCCAATTATTTGGTCCGATTTATCCACACCCAGCATGCCAGTATTGTAGTCTTGGACAAGCAGAGGCCTCTTGATTGTAATCAAAGTTCATCTGTCACCTGTCTTCTGTCTTTGTGTGGCTGGGACAAACTGGTTGGCTGTATGAATGGTACTCATCAGGTTCACGGAGCGCCGGTCTTTCTATCGCATATATAAAATGTTGCCATCGCGAAGCCACTGAACGTCTCCGCGCTAAGCTCTTTGTTCCCAGGCAACGTTCTTCAGCTCAGTTAGGAAACATCCGCGATCTTTCGTGGTGGTACCACCGGCAAGGGTTTTGCGCTCCAGCGGATGGTCAAAAAGTTTCGCAGAGGTGTAGAAGTTTTCCATGTAAATCCTGTACCCCTGGTCTAGATACTCTGACCACAGGCTGCTGACTACATCAAAAGCTAGGCCATGTGGTCCTGGTCTTTCACGCTTGCCTGTGTATACAGAGAACTGTAGGGTATACCCTGTTTCGGAGTCAGCTAGTACCCAAAGTTTGTAGCCCCACTTAGTCACTTTGTCCCGGATATACTGCCTCACTCCTGATCTGCCTTTGGACTTCACCATACGTTCATCAACAGAGAGGTCCCGCTTTGGTTGAAAAAAGTTTTGCTGATGTCTTATTGATGTGCTCCAAAAGCCACGACACCTTCCCGATCTAGCCAACAATAAGTTCACTTGCGAAGTCGTCCGGGTGCTATACATGTAAAAAGGCTAGTAGAGCTACAAACCGGTTTCAGGGCATAATCTTTGATAGGAGAAGGCCACCGTATATACTCCCCGTGCTCCAGTATAACTGCAATCGCGTTACTTCAATGATTCCCATGTAGATGATGATCTCAATGAAACACCATCTCTAGCGGAGTCACTTTTTCCCATGAGCCGTCACGATGAGCATAGGTGGGCTTGTCAAGTGTGTTCATCCAGGCGTACTTGTTCATAAAAAAATATATCAAAAAAATCCAGTGCTCTTGCAAACTGCCGGGTGCCACTTCGCCGTGTAGCGTCAATATAGACCCCAGGCTGTCGCTTGGGCTCAAACTTCACACCTCTTGGAGCATTGGGCAAAATATCTCCACCGTATGTTGTGGAGACACTAAGGAAACAAAATAAACAACTGTCGTCAGTTATAAAGGCCGTACACTGCATTTATACATTGCGAGCGCTAAAACAAAACTTACATGCGCCCAGTGGATGATGTCCCCGGCTGCTGTGATGAAATGCCACTGTTTGAACTGAAGTCTAATGATTGAACATCATCTCTAGACCCCTCACTGCTGCTGTTGTCAAAATAATCGGACTTTGAAGCGGCCGAAGAGCTCGGCCTTGCCTTTTGGCATCGAGAAGCGCGCGGGGGCGCCGCAGCCATGATTGCCAAACTACGCCGTCACTGCGACTCAAACTTATATTATTCTCAGTGCCTCCTTGCCGTAAAAACAGCAAAACGAAATCGAACCCAAAACTATAGTTATTCAGAGGGCGCCACAAATCCGCAGCCACTGAAAGAAATTTTTGGCGGCGCATTCAAACGTCGATACCATAGGATTGATGCCCTATGGCGCAGTTGCGAAAGAGTTAAGCAGATTTATCACTGAAAATTGTAATGCTACTTTTTTTTGTAAATGTTTACTTCAGGTACCTAATTATCACATAATAATAGCTATTAAGTGTCTTGTTGCAGAAGAGCACTTTCTCACACAACAGTAATTCTGCTTCAGCATATTCAATATTATGTTATCTTAATACTGGCTAAAATCTGATTCCAGATGCGGTGGTTGCTGAGAAAAAGGAACATAAGTAGAAAAAGCTTGGTTTGAGATAATCATGCATAAAGTTGAAAATCTGGAATATTTTAAAAGTACAATGAGCAGCAAGTTATAGGATCTGTTCTATAGGCACCAGCCAGATACTCATTAGCAATATCATTTTTTTTTTTTCCTGCTGAAACGTCTCGCCTGGCGAGCCTCATTGGTCCTCTCTTATGCAGCTGTGTCAGCACAGTACTGTCGCTGCCATTGAAGAGTGCGAAGGCCCTACACTGTGCAGTTGCCTGGCGAAATTTCAATGTAGTTCAGGACATTAAGGGGAGATGCTACTTGAAAAACGATTTGCTTTAATAAGAGTCTGAATTTAACACAAATTGGCATGCTAATAGAGTTTTTTCTCCTCTTTTCGAATATGTCATTTATTTTCATGTAGATTGCTTGGTTTTCTTTCTGCAGGTCAGATACTGCAAAATTATGGCCATTGTTATGCAACAATTCTGACCTATAAAAATTTCAGATAAAGCATGCAGATATAGCTGACTATGATCCTTTGGAACTGTAGAGTGCAAAAAACTATACAAATTTTGTGTGTAAAAAGGTGAAATACAATAATAAAATAGAAAAGTTTACTATGGCTCTAGTTGCCAAGGGCTTTCAATGTTATGTAATTTTTGAAAAACATAATCAAGCAGCACTGACAATCTGAATAGATACTTGCACTCTATGGGCCTTCATCATGCTATGTGCAAAAGTTCATAGAGGTATGACAATTCTAAGTATACGAACTAGCGTGTATAAGAAGCGCAGATCACACAAAACTGCAAAATGAGAAAAACGCATTTGAAAGTTTGAAACCTTTTTTTTTTTATCACAGAGTTGTTAGAAATGCATAATCTTTGGCCATAATGTTCAAGGGAACTTTGAAAAGCACCGCAAGTTACTAGAACTGTCCTGCAGCATAGGCTGTGCCCTCACGGTCTTTGCGAGCACTCTCTTCTAGTTGTGCCCTTTTCACTCCACGACGACGGTGCGCCCTTGCTTCTGCTGTCAGACGCTTGGACATCCGCTTGGTGCGCCTCGCATCGCGGAAATCACTGAAAGTAACTAGATCTCTAGATGGCAGTATGTTGAGCTCTTCCAGGATGTGCTCGAAAGTAGCATGACCCTTGTTGAACCACAGGATTGCCATAGCTGTGGCAGTCTCGACAACCGTTCGGGAGACAAACTTAGTCTTGGGGCAAGGTAGCCAAATTTTGCGGTTCAGGGATTCCGATGCATTCTGGGTTTTCCCTTTGATGCATCGAGCAAGGAGCTTCTCATCCGTTAGCCGCTTATAAATGGGCAACACAGCCAATCCCTGTGCTTTTGTCAGGAGAGGTGTGTGGCGTGGTGCAGGTTCACCAAGTGCTTCAGCGCGTTGATGTTTGCACCACGACTCTGTTCCTGCAGGGCAAAACTTGTGGCTGCCAGCATTGTCAGTAGAGCATGAGTGGAAGTACGAAGCCCATACTCCAGTGTACATATCCCGTACACTCCCCCTGTTGCTTGTTATGGCAATCTGATAGTATGTTTGGAGCTTCTGAATGGCTGGCTCTTTCATTTTCTGCCCTCGTGGTAATGGCACATGCAGCTTCCGTAGCGCGGTGCCAAGTCTCTTGGCCACATGATTAGTGCAGTCTTCTTTTTCTATATTGACAGCACCATAGACTTTTGACTCTGCAACTGCACTATATGCTTTGCTGTCACCGTCACTCAAGAATGTCATGAAATGCAGTGGGGTGTCATAAGTCAATGTTCTCTGCCAAATGCGCATTGCAGCCTCTGTTTCCATTGCATGCGAGGAACAGTCTGCATTTTTTTCACAGACTGGGCCATGGAATGCCTGCCACACTTCCTCGTCTGGGCCCATATCCTTGTGCCTACTGCATGTCAGGCAGTAATTTGATATGACCTCGAAGTCTAAGCACAGGCCAGTACCTAAGGAGATAACTGCGCCAATCCCGTTGTGACTTTTGTGGCCCCTCTTCTGCCAAGTGCGGTCGAACATAACAGCCACATCAGTTTCGCCTGCTACTTCTTTCGTCAACTCTCTGGATCGGCGCAAGTTTTCACTCACAGCTGCCATGGCAGCGGTGTGCACCTTCTTTGCTAAGGAAAAAAATTCTCGGTGGTGCATTGGCTTTGGGAGTCCAATAATGGAGCAAAATCTCGACAATTGCTCATGCCCAATGCCGACAGCGCGTGCAGCCACCACCGCCTTCACATTTACAGCGAAACTATCTCGGGAGCTCCCACTGTCGTACCGTTGGCTTACTCGGCTGCTGCCGTCCGCCGTAACACGCAGTGACGTATAGGAGCACAAAAGAACAGTCGCTGAGCATTCGCTGTTTTCGCAATGAAGTTCGAGGAGCGACGAAAGTCCCTTGCGCTTTTGTGCCGGCTCCCGAACGGCAAGTTTTTGAATACCGCAAGCAGGGCATGCCGCACCTGCCACAAGTGCCGTCAGCAAGAGGGTGTCGCACAAAACTGTCGTTGCACAAACCTCATCGCGCTGTCTTTCGTCTTTTTCGAAGAAGCCGAGCTTCTTTTCCGAAGCACTGACGAAAGAAAGCGCAGCGTCAATCCCTTCATCGCAGCCAATGTCGCTTGCGCACTCGTCGATGCCGCCGTCAGGCCTAGCACACGTAGGCACGTTCTCGTTCGTCGCCGTCGTTCGGGGCGCTTTACGCCGCCTTCCCTTGAACTTGTGCTTTGTTCGAAACTTCTGCGGTCTCACGTTGCACTTTTTCGGGCTTGTCATCGCGGAAATATGCGTAGACGCGTAGAAAAGCAGACCGACCAAATGCTGATGGCCGCCACCAACACAGCTGACAATGACTCGGTAGCCAATGGCGATGCGGCTTAGGGTGCCGCGCGTTTCAGACCGCTCAAACCACGTGATAAAAAGGCCTCGTTTTTTATTTTTTTTGCCCACGTACGAAACCGGCGGTCGTCGGAGCTGTAAGAAAAAGGCCGGACGCAACTTTCCCAACCAATCGCGATGGCGGGCTGCACTGCGACGGGGAGTAGCGCGCAGTCAAAGATGGCCAATATCGGCGCAAATTCACGAAATTTCGAGCCACCGCGATGCCTTCATACACCTTTTTTTGCATTTTGCGGTTCGAATTAAGTTTTGAAATTTTCACAGATGAAAGAAGAAGGTTTGATGATTACAATGCAATAAAAATCAGAAATACGAGAAAGTTCGCTAAAAACGCGATGTTTCGACTCGCATCTCCCCTTAACACTGGCTGTGTTGCCGTCATTAAAAGTGAACTCAGAATCAAGAGTGCATATTTGCAGTGTTTATGCCCGAGGAAAAAGCTTTTTTTTTTTTTTCCAGCGTGCTCCCATACGGCAATCTAACAACTCGTTATGGTTTTTAGTTTTTCCATGAAAGTATCTAGCAAATAATTCTGCATGAGCTAGTTCCAGATAATTTGGCTTAACAGCCTCAATAACAGGTGATGAATGAGGTTTTTATGAACAAATGGTTCACTCTTCAACTGGGCTTTGTTGAATTTACACCAAATGTCTGTGTCCTTTGCGCAAAAATTGTGGCATTGATTGATATCCTTTGATGCCATGTGAAAATATAGGGACCGGACAGCTTTTCCAAGATGTTCTCCAAGGTGGCTCTATTTGTTTTAATGGCCAAAAATTTGGTGATGGTGTTGGTGCTTGCCAATGATAACGCATCAAGACATCCCCGACCACATATAGATTTCCCGACAGAAAGCTTGATGCCTGTGCTTTCTTTCGGTTTCGCAGTTCCGGGCCAATTGGCAGCCTGAAAATCGCAACTTCTTGTGTCACGTGAAACAGCCTTAACTCCATGTTTTCCACCTACACTCGCCCCGTGAAAAATTGAGGTCGGCCAATAGCGTAGACATGATGCGGGTTTCATATTCTTTTTTTAGTGTGCCAAATGCACCCCAGCTTGCAAACTGTAACTTCTCCATATGGCTGTGATGCTTGAACTGCAAGGAATCCTGTGCTACGTAAGAATGGGGGCATGGCAGGCCACCACACAAGTTTTGAAATATGTAATTTTTAGAGAAAAAAAAATTACACTGAGACGAACAAATGATTTATTCTGGTGCGGGAAAGGTTGCAGATTTGAAATAACGCAAAAAGAAGAAAAATAGTTTGTTTTTTCAATATTTTTTTTTACCCTGCTCCTTTTAAGGGAACGAAAGTTGCAGTAACTCTGGGAGGGAGGGAGGGAGGGCCTGGAAACTGTGGCACACACCCGCGCTTGGGGATTGGCCAAGAACCGGGTAGTTCTGACTAAATACTGTTAATTTATTAGCTTACGGGTTTTAAACTATAGAACAAAGGCAAATATTAAATGAGAAATAAGTAATTAAAAATAATTAATGCAGAAAACGAAGCAGATGGTTTCACCAACAACAATAAGTAAATGAATGAATAAAGCAATTTGAAAAAAAAAAAAAGGTAATTTATGAGTAATAATAGGTTCTACAGTCTGAATTTTTTTTAATAAACTCCTGCAAGGCATCGGCACAACGTTGCCGGCTTTACTGCGCTAGTAGCAGCAGACCGAAAGAAGCGGGAGCCACCGCAGCAACAACGGCCATTGATCAACTTCCCGCCATTGGCTTCGAGATTGCAGATGCTTTTGTTTCAACTGCACCCCGTCAGATGGCACCACCTGTCCCGTGTAACCACACGAAAATTTAATTTTCGAACCACTAGCGCCATTCCTCACAGCAACGTCCGGCGGTTCTTTTTCCATGAATCAAACAGAAACATGCAAGCAGCATTTTATTTCATCTCTTGATGCACGGAAGGTTCTTTTAGTGCAGTTAGATCAATTACCAGTGATTAATTGTACGCGGTCCGTCTGATGTCATTGGGATCATTTTGAAAATGTCCTACTGCGGCGCTTGTGTTCTTGTGCATTTACCTTCATTTCTAGGTAAGTGGGACACTGTTGTTGACAATATTGTTGTTTTAGATGTCATACATTGAGCTTTCACTGTGACGTAAATTGTTATTTGACTTTAGTGTCTCTAACGTTTCGTCTTCTGCGATGCAAGGTGCATCTGTCCAAGTGGTCTGACCCTAACGCACCTCTGGTTCGTTTCGAAGTCGAGTCAGCGGAGCAGGACAGTGCGTCTACCTAGATTCAATGTTTTGCAGTCGATTTAAAAAAAATATAGGCAAGACGCGCTCAGGCGAAAAACCTGAACTTGCTGCAATATTCTGCTCTGGCATGAGACCCTACATCTATACGCAGCGGTAAGTAGACAACGCTTTGTTTTAACTGTCAAATATTACATGCAAAGCTCAAATGTCACAGCAAACTTCAGACCTAGTGGCCGTCAAACTCTTTAAACAACAAAGGCGCTGCTTCAGTGCTTTTCGCAGCACACCACTACCCGCCCAGCGCGAAGAACGAAACTGAAGCTGTAAAAAAAGTCTGTAGACAGTTCGCTAGCACTTTCCAAACCGAAGCCTGTACTTCCTGTGATTCCCGTGGAGGTACATGATCGCAGTGCGAGATTCTTCTCTAGGTATTATTGTATGAAACTCTGCCTGCTGCGGGGTCATCATGACAGGCCTACAAGATTTTGAATCGTAGGGTCGAATTGATGACTAGTAGGAAGTGCTGTGCGCGAAATTCCTTTTGCATAGACGTTATTTCTCAGGACATATGACGACAATCCTCGTGTGAAAACTTGCGGAGGACACACAGGACACACAGGGTGTCTTTGCAGATACCTGATGAGCAAAAGCAACTCAACGTCGAATCGCTGATGTTCGTTCATTTCTGATGTGGTGATGGCTCCAAGAAAGGGACAGTCATCTGCATCTTCCACCGGCGCAGATTCAATAGGTGCCCGTGACAGGCAGTCAGCGTCACTGTGCTTGCTGCCAGACTTGTACAAGATTGTTATGTCATACTCTTGACCCCTCAGGCTCCATCTTGCAAGTCGCCCAGACAGGTCTTTGAAGTTTGCTAGCCAGCACAGCAAGTGATGGTCACTCACTGCTCGAAACGGCCTTCCGTATAGGTATGGTTAGAACTTTTCTATTGCCCAAATCACTGCGAGGCGTTGTTATTCTGTTGCCAAATAGTTAGTTTGCGCCTTCGAAAGAGTGCAGCTAGCCTAAGCAATCACTCGCTCTTCTCTATTTCGCCACTCAATGCGGACGGCACAGAGTCCCAAATTATTTGTGTCCGTGTGTATGTCTGTCTCCACTTCATCACCAAAGTGTGCATGTACAGGGTCGTTTTGAATCCACCGTCGTAGTAATGGGATGCAGTATCTTGCTCACTAGTCCAGGCAAAGGGTACATGATCTTTTGTCAGTTGTGTTAGCGGTTCGGCAATCTTGGAAAAGTTTTTGATGAAGCGTCAATAATAGTCAGGCACCAAGCCCTAAAATCGCCTGACAGCCTTTTTGTCCGTGGGTCTTGGGAACTTTCCTACTGTTGCAGTCTTCTCGGGATCAGAGTGGATGCCTTCATAACTAACCACGTGGCCCAGAAAAAAGGAGTTTGCGGAAACCGAAATGGCACTTTTGTGGCTTTATTGTGAGTCCTCCTGAACTAATAACTTGATGAACAGTCCGAAGTCGTTTCACGTGCTCATCGAGGGTGGTCGAAAAGATTACGACATCGTCGAGATAAACAAGACAGGATTGCCAATTTAACTCAAATAGCACAGTGTCCTTCACTCGCTGAAACGTGGCAGGGGCGGAACAGAGGCTGAATGGGAGTACCTTGAACTCGTACAGCCCATCTGAAGTGAGGAAGGCTGTTTTCTCGTGGTCTCTTTTGTCCACCTCTATTTTCCAGTAACTGCTTTTGAGGTCCAAAGAGGAAAAGAATTGCGCGTCCCATAATCTGTCAAAGGTGTCATCGATCCTTGGGAGCCGATAGACATCCTGCTTCGTGACGACATTCAGCTTTTCGTAATCTACAGAAAAACGCAAGGTGGTGTTCTTCTTTACTAACACAAGTGAAGCCCACAGGCTTGTTGATTGAATAACGCCATCTCACAGCATTTCCTCAATTTGGCTTCTGGTGATCTCTCTCTCTTTTGGCGATACTCCATAAGGGTGCTGGCAAATAGGCCTCACCGATTCCTCGACTGTGATGTGGTGTTGGGTGATAGACGTTCGCTGGATTTTCGATCACGCCGAAAAACAAGAGGTGAATTTTCGTACAAGGCTTTCGATTTGCTGCTTCTGGTCCGGTGACAGGGCTGTATCGATGCTGATGGATGCGATGTGCGGTCTACGTTGTCAGGATTGAGTGGTGCCATATCGGAAATCTGTAAATATCACTGTAATTTGTCAGGTGGGCGATGACTGTTTCTTTCACAATAGGCTGCACCTCATTCCCAGAATTAGTCAAAAAGGCATTCATGCACCCGTCATGCAGCCGAACGACACCTCTTGCCACGCAAATTCCTTTTTCTAGTAAGAGCGCAGTGTTACTTTCCGCCATTCCTTCATGGTCACTGAATGCTTTACTTCTTACGGTAGCAGCTATGCTGCATCTTGGCCGCACCGTTAAGGCATTGTCCAGAATTCGGAGAGCGCCGTATTGTTCATCACACTTGAATGTCGCAATGGCGTGCTTTGGGGAGAATGACACGGATGCTTCCTGCCAATATGTAACAGCATCAATCAACTGTAAGAAGTCCATTCCAATTACTGAATCTCTGGAGCATTCCCAGAGGAGAATGAAATGTGTGATGTAGGTTCTGCAGTGATAAATCTGCGACGTATTCTAATCCTACCAGTGAATATGCCAGCTGGTTCGATCAGGTGTCCTGCGGTACGCACTCATGATCCTATCCATGGGGTCAGCACTTTTTTCAGTTTCTTAGCAAGCTCTCTACTCATAACTCGGTTGTCTGCACCTGCGTCCATTAAATTTCACACCTGCCTATCAGCCCTCATAAATGTGACGCAATGTTACTGTTCCACACCTTTGCTCGCGTCCGTCTGGATATCCTGAAATCGGCACTGGAGGTTCTGTTGTGTCGGCAGTGGCCTTACCTCCACAGGTCGCCGATTTCAGTTTTCCTGGAGGAGCGGACTTCGGGAACGTCGCTTTGGGGAACTTGAAGATGGGCACGGGCTTGGCGATTTATACCTGAGGGGTGCTGTTGACTGGGGCTGATGCTGCTGTGAGGCGTGAAGGCTCTGGTGAGACAAGTACTCCTGGATTGTGGAAAGGTGTTCTCCGTTTCGTGGGCAAAGAGCGTTTACGGAGTAACCCCGAAGTTCTGCTCGGCGATATTCGCACATCCTGTACAAGTGGCCAGCTTCACCACAATGACAGCAAAGCGGCATTCGATCGGCAGTGCGCCATATGTGACTCTTCCGGATTCCCCTCTCATGCAAGGGTGGCATGAACAGTGGTTCAGGTAGATGTGTGGGCGCCATGACGATGCTACCTCTAGGTGTTCCCCTTAGCAACTCAGCATACGAGATCGCTGGCAGCATACGAGATCGCCAGTAACGACATTTGAGACTATCCTTTGAGGCTGCTGCTCAAGGACTGCGTGCCTGACTTCTTCGCGGATCAACTCGGCCAATGAGGAAATGGTTGCTGGGTTAGTGTTTAGCCGCTATCTCTAGAGATCTTCTCGAACCACATACCGTGCGAGTTCTCGCAAAACATTGATGCTGTTTCTGAATATTGCGACGCTCACTTCGGTTGTACAGCCTTGCACGCTGTTGGGGGTTTTTATTGCGATGGCAATTATATGGACACTCTCGGCTGGATTTTGCTGTCGTCGCAGACGATGGCGTCACTCACTGTATATGTATACGAATCTATATACGTGAAAACGCAAGAAAGAAAAAAAAATCCAGAAAAAGACTCCGGCGCAGGGAATCGAACGTGGGACCTCCGTGCCATGACTGTGAGGCGTTAGCCACTGAGCCACCAAGGAGCACCTTCTTCAACGTTCAAACGGCGATCTATTTATATCTACCGCTTACCGCGGTTGGCTGGCATCTCGGGGGGGGGGGGGGGGGGGGGGGGGACTGTTTTGTTTTAGCATTATTAGCAAGATGGCGCAATGGGCAGGCGACGACTCCCATCTCTCAGGCGTACTTTGCCCAAGGAGTGGAAAAGAGTGGACGATCTCTCGCGTGCCCTTATCTCCTGGTGGGGAGGGTTATATGTCTTGGCTGGCGTTGGACTTGCACTGGAATGATTTTGTTGTAGTTACGGGGCGCACAAAGGTCACTGCAATCGGTGCACAGCCTCCGTTTGTGAAAACGGTGCGCTTTTCAGACACAGTGAAGTTACAACTGTGACTTTTATTCACGTTCATCTGTACCTGGGAGTACGTTTCAGCGTTATTTGTGCGTGAGAAACATGAGGAACGCTTCAATCTGCTTGCCATTTTGCGCGGGACATTCCAATTTGTTGCTATTGCGTTCATTGCTGCATCTTTGCGGCAAAGCTGTGACTTTTTCTCCACAGTTGTCGCCTCGGTGCGGAATTCGGCGACGGTGCTTGGAGCACTTCGAAACGAACCGGCAAAAAGCTTCTGCTTGACGTCACGAATCAGATGCCAAAGCTTCTTGTCTTCATTCATGCTCGGATTAGCTCGGTGAAACAAGCGGGACATATCTTCAACGTACATTACCACACTTTCATTGTTCCACTGGCTTCTCACTTGCAGAGCAGCCTCGGCTCTTTCCTTTCCGTACACGGGAACACTGCCAGCAGCTCCCGGCAGAAATCGTCTCATTACGGGAAAGCGCGTTCATGGTTACGGAACTATGTCTTCCAGCATGAAATAAACACGGTGCAGCTTCTGGTCTTTAGCCCATTCATTGCAGTCGTCAACGTGCGCGAAATCCGCAAGCCAATCTTCGGCGTCTTCGTACGTGTCGCCGTGGAAAGGCTCGAGGATCCGCGGTCGGTCAAGGATGATGTGTGTCGCAGCAGCTGGGGGTGTCATTTTGGTACTGCCGTGAACAGCTGGTGCTTGCCCAGCAGGATCAGACATAAAAGGAAATTCAGGTGGCTCACTACGGAGACGACGACTGACACTATGGTGGACAGGTGTGAGCTCGTTTGGTTCCAGTTAATGTGGCTCTGGGCTTCCTTTTTCAACTGGATGGTGTTTGGGATCATTGTTGAGCAGCTCCACCGGAATTGTAACGAACGATTCAGGCAGTCCAGAGCAAACTATTAATTGTGTGTATTTATTGTGTGAACACAAGGGAAACTAAGAAGTGTCCTCTTGCTTGCTCAGGTGGCTCGTCTCTTCTTCTTTTTCTCTTCTGGCTCAGTCCTCTATGATCTGATCCCGTGCGCTGAAGGTGCGTGTAGTCGTGGCCGATTTGTGTAGCTACAGCGTGCTATTGTCTCCTAGGAGGGCGCGCGTATTTTGAACACTTTTATGGTATCTGTCAATATGATCATGACAGACGAGGTATAGTGGAACGCTCTAGAAACTAGGGGGGGCCATTTAACACCCACCTATAGATAAGTACACGGGCTTCAAACACTTTTTTCTCGATCAAAATTATGACAGCCACGCCAGTATTGGAAGATGATTTAGACTCCAACCAAAAGTTTTGAAGAAACCCGACGTTTCGGAACCGACTTGGTTCCTTCCTCAGGGGTGACTGCGGAAGCTGCTACGTAGCAGCGTCGTCTTCAAAGCTCACGCGGGGCTAATTACCCCTCTCTCTCTCTCTGTCTCTCTCTCGTTTTGCCGTGGAGCGCAGTCCGTGTGAATACACTGGGGAAAGGGTTCCGAGAGAGAGGTTGATATTATGGGCTGTCCTCTGTATGTGCCACGACTCGAGTCACAACCTTCTCCTCCAGTTCGGCTCGCTTTCAAAAATGGCTGTTGCTTCAAAATTTCTTATGTGATCTAACGTCTCGGCATGTTCGGCGACTGTGCTGCGCTCTTTGTAGAACTTCCGCACATCGTTGGCGTGTTGCTTCAGTCGTTCCGGTAGGTTTTTCGTCTCGCCAATATACGACAAGGGGCACTCTGCGCACTGTCGTCTAACAGCGACAACTATGCAGGATATTCAAAGGCTCCGAGATTGGCCCTTAAAAAAAAAAAAAAAAAAACATCTTGGAAGTTACGTTGGACGGAGAGCAGGCAGCCACCGAGAGAGAGAAATTGGGAGGGGGGGGCTAAGAGTAAGTGGCGCTATTTTCTGCACTCTGGCCTCTGTGCCAGTTTCTCTGCTTTTCTCTCCGCTCCCTGTCCACGCCGCCTCGTAACTCGACAGCCGCCCTATCAAATGACTAGCCAAGCCGCCGGCGTGGTGGCGTGTAGTTGGAATTATCCGCAGCGGAACCTACTCGCGTTCGAATTATTGAGCTTTTTTATTCATAGGCTTTTATGGAGCTTGGCCGGACCATAACTTGCAGTTCAAATTATTCATAAATTTGAATTATTGAAGTTCGAATTAACGAGCTTTCACTGTACTACAGTCCAACTCCGCTACAACGAATGCAGCTTCAACAAAGTTTTCACTACGACTAAAAATTCACGGTTCTCCATCGGCAGTCCATAGGAGTCAATTCATATAAATTGTCACCACAATGAACACTTTTTCTTCTGCCGTCCCACTTCAATGAAATTTCACGATGCAATTCCAGGCTCAGATATTTATTGTTATATATTAAACTCAGTCTTTAACATTTTGGTGCATTTTCGAAACTTGAGAATACGTCGATGAAGTTTGAAAGACTCGTTGGCACCAGCAGAAACCGCTGCTGTTCAGCTAGCATGGGTGCCGCCTTTGCACGATAGCGATAGCAATGAGACTGCCCTGCTTTTGCCACTGGCTTGCTTTTGAGCCGCAGATGATCTGAAGGTGAAGCTCAGTCGCTCAGTTCATGGTTTACTTTCACGCAGCTAGCTGTGTGGAACGATGCGTTTTTTTATGCCAATGCGTATCATTTCGTTCGCGCTTCGCCATTGTGGTAACTAATCGGAGCAGCTGTCCGTCCGCATTATCAACAAAATCAGCTAGCCGCGAGTAGTGGATGATAAGAGTGGCATAGAATAAGGCAAAATTCTCCTCTCCACGATACCCTGATTCATCTTTGCGTTGTCAGGTACACTTTGGCGGCGGACAGCTGATGGTGGTAATGTGTGAATGCAACTGTTTGGTTCGTTCATGAAAGCGGTTGTAGGCTTGTTTCAGCGTGCTTTCCACCATGGCCTCGCGATGCATGGGTGAGAATCTCATCATAACGCTGCTGAGAAAGAATAGGAAGCAGAGGACACTATTTTAATTTTGAGAATAAATGTTCCTTGTTTTGCTAGCTCAGATCAGCTATAGTTTTTTTTAATTTCGCTACAACAAAATTTTTGCTTCAACGAAATTTCTTAGCGCCCTGTCAGTTTCGTTGTAGTGGGGTTCGGCTGTAAGAAGTGGCCACACGTGATGAACCAGCGATGAAACAAGTGCATAGGATGCTTGACGTCTGAGCGATACATAGAATAACGAATGGAATTTTCGTCATGCTTGTCTCGATCGGATCTTAATCATCAGGTCAAGCGCGGACAATCTCCAAAAGGCCAAACTTGCCTGACAATTTGTAGTGAATATTCTTACCACTGAGCTCTATACTGGCTTAAGGACAGCAAAAGGGGGCCTAATAAAATATTATCCACCTAAAGCCAACAACTGAGGAAACATCGGTTGAAGAGGGACAAAAGCGGCCCAACATGATCTGGTGAAAGCCATTGGCTTAGCTGATCTTGGTGGGACGGTAGCATACCAGGCCTAATATTTCCAGTGAAAATCCAGTATTGGATCTAGGGCAGCAAAACCAGCCCAGTATTGCCGGCCAAAGTGATCGGCTCAGCCAATACTGGCTCACTGCCAGCAACATTGGGCTGAGATTTGGCCTCGCATAGCTGCAGCGAAACCAATATCGACGCTGTGTCGCATGCTTCATAAGTACTGTACTTTTTCAATTGCTTGTTTTTAAACTAAGCAAGTTTTGTGTTCTTGAAGGAAGCACAAAACTGAGGCAGGCGCCATTGTGAGTGACAGTAAACTAAGCAAGTTTTGTGTTCTTGAAGGAAGCGCACAACTAAGGCAAGCGCCATTGTGAGTGACAGTTCATCAGAACTCACAGCCAGCAACATTGGGCTAAGATTTGGCCTCGCATAGCTGCAGCGAAACCAATATCGACGCTGTGTCGCATGCTTCATAAGTACTGTACTGTTTCAATTTCTTGTTTTTAAACTAAGCAAGTTTTGCGTTCTTGAAGGAAGCACAAAACTGAGGCAGGCGCCATTGTGAGTGACAGTAAACTAAGCAAGTTTTGTGTTCTTGAAGGAAGCGCACAACTAAGGCAAGCGCCATTGTGAGTGACAGTTCATCAGAACTCACAGCCAGCAACATTGGGCTGAGATTTGGCCTCGCATAGCTGCAGCGAAACCAATATCGACGCTGTGTCGCATGCTTCATAAGTACTGTACTGTTTCAATTTCTTGTTTTTAAACTAAGCAAGTTTTGTGTTCTTGAAGGAAGCACAAAACTGAGGCAGGCGCCATTGTGAGTGACAGTAAACTAAGCAAGTTTTGTGTTCTTGAAGGAAGCGCACAACTAAGGCAAGCGCCATTGTGAGTGACAGTTCATCAGAATGGCGACGGATTGCGCAAGTGTCGTGTGTAGTGTCCTGTGCAATAATGAGCCGCACAGCTGGCAACGTAGTGCTTCCGGGATTCGTTTGGGTGTCGCTGTCAGTTCACTTTCAGTTTTATTCAGCAGTGAAGGTGCAGACGCTGACACGTAAATATGTTGCCTTGTCCAGTGTCATTAAATAGTTCCTTTGTTTTATTGCAAGGGTTCATGTACCATGCCCAAGTCTCGCATCACAATGTTTCATTGTAACGTTATAGTGCCAGCAATACTAGTTCCAAAAGTGAAACACTGGTTTGTTCTCATCATTATCATCAGTTTTCCTGTGAGGCGTCAGTGCAGTGCAGCAGTAGTCGCAGCTTTTGGCTTTCTGGTAGCCATTTACATTTTTTGCACTCACATGTGTGTTGGTGCTGGTCGTGTGGCATGGTAGTTGTTCATGTCTTCCCACTGTGCCTCATGGTGCCACAGAGGCAATGCCACTGAGGTGCTTACAACACTGTGCAAAAAAGTTACTCATACGCTGACAATAGCAAGCCAACGATACTACCGAACAAGGTGGAACTTCTGACAGTACGCCGGAGGATATGATTTCGAATGCAATGGAATAAATATTGAAACTCTGCATCTTAGAACAATGTAATTTACAAGTATTATTTTGTCGATCGAAAAGAAGAAAAGTGAAAATGAACATTAAAAAGAGAAAATTAAGTTTAAAAAGAGTTCACTGTTGGGTGAATTGGTGTTTTGACATAGCAATCATCGCTCGTTGCACAACTAGACAGGACGCATGAGAGTGCGCCTGTGCTCGTCTGTTCCTTCTTGTGTGTGTCCTGTCTAGTTGCACGACTCATGATGGTTTCTAAGGAAAGCAAAAACAAGCACAATGCGCCCTTGTAAAAAGTAAAATTTGTTCTGCTGGCAACTTGCTGGCTTCAAGGTCACTGAATATGCTTTGATCACATGCCATTTCGGGGACCATTATCTTGAACAGTTCTGTTACAGGGAGCTGCTTGATAACGTCTGTAGGCTTGTTGTCAAGACGATATTTTTTCATTTTTGGCCAATGGAAGCTTTTGTGGTTGACATGCACCATTCACAGGCTCAGGTGTGCAAATTAGACACCACGTAGCAGTCAATACTGCATGTTACGTCATCTGTATCACTATGCGACTGCTAGTAGCAGTTTTGGGGTCATTCAGTGGACAACGTGCTGCGGCCAAGCCTATGGGTTGCCATGCAAAAGGAATTGTTGCCTTGCTGGCTATGTTTTGTCCTACATCATAACGTGATAGCATCACTCAGCCTTGTTTGGAGTAGCGCGTGTATATTAACTCTAAAGGAAAAGCAACTTATTGCACTCATATTGAAACTTGCAACAATCGCATGTGCATTGAGATTACTCCCCTGATGGAGCGATACAAAAGTTGTCTGCTCCTGAGAACCTCATTACATTTGACAGTAGTGTTCCGTTTTAATCCGCTGCAGGCGAGTGTGCTCAGGTTTGGGTGCACGTTAAAGAACTCCAGGTGGTCGAAATTTTTGAAGCCCTCTTTCCACTATGGCGTCTCTCATAATTATACGGTGGCTTTGGTATGTTAAACCCCACATGTCAATCAATCAACCAGTTTTAATGTGTTAACCTAAGCTAGCTACCTATTACTTGATGTGTGCGCCGGCATGTGTTAGTGTAGTTTTTCTATGCAGCTGGCCTGAATTATAAATTAAAGCTTGGTGCTCTTTGTGCATGTTCTTTAGTGAGCATGAACTACCATTAGTGTATAGCTAAAAGAGCTCGCCAGAGGATAACTCGACAAATTCACAGCTCAGAAAAAAGTCAGAGCGAGGGCTGTGATGTTGTGGTGCTTGGAAAACGCAACAATGAACATGTGTGTCAACATAGTTTATGGCTCGGTGCTTCAGCACAGAGAGCCATAAAAAATCAGCAAATGCCTTGGGAATCGATGTTATGCGAAGCTTGTGGAAGGAGGCTGTTGATATGGCGGTGCCACCTAGTAAACCCATCTGCAAACTTTCCTTTGTGCACATGGTGAAATGCATCAACAGCCATTGTATCTTTCCTTCAGGTATTCAAAATTAGCACAAAACAGTGTTTGCATTTTTTTAATAGATGGAAATACATCTTTTATTGATATCAGAGGTACTGTGAACGTTGTATAACACTAATTTTAGCACTGTCTATATGGCTGCTCAGCGTCGCATATGGCTGCTCAGCGTCGCTTTGGTGTATCGGGAAAAAAAGCGTGCGCTATTGGAGGGCGCAGAAAGAGAAGCTGCAGATGTGCAATCTTCGAGAAATGTCGTTTCGTAGACGAAGTGCCATTCATCCACAGCTGGAGGATAAGCTAGCGCACTTTGTGCGGGAAGTTCGTGCAGGCTCGCTGCCAGTGACCGTGGATACCATTCGTAAGAAAGCCGTGAAACTCGCTCGAGAAGCTAGGCTCAAGAGAGAAGAGTTTCGTGCACCAAGCTATTGGGTGCGTCGATTTATGCGATGCAAAGGATTTTCTCTTCGGCGGCGCACATCCATCCGTCAGATGTTGCCCGAGGAGTTCGAGGACAAGCTTATAACTTTCAGTGCTTCGTGAATCGGCTTCCGGAGCAGAACGACTACATGATGGAGTAGATTGGCAACGCCGATGAGACCCCCGTGTGGTTTGACATGTCTTCGTCGACCACAATCACGCAGCGCGGCGCCAAGGATGTGAAGCTGTTGTCCACTGGCAACGAGCACTCGCGCTTCACCGTCATGCTGGCATGCACGGCAGATGGTAGAAAGCTTCCGTCCTTCCTCATTTTCAAATGCAAGACAATGTTGAAGGAAGTGTTCCCGTCCGGTGTTGTCTTTCGCGTCAACAAAAAGAGATACATGAACGAGGTCATGATGCTCGAATGGATAAGAGTAGTGTGGAACCGCCGGGCAAGTGCACTGCTGCGTCTTCGCAGCATGCTGGTATTGGATGCGTTTCGTGGTCACTTAACCGACGCTGTGAAACGCGCACTCGGCGACGGGAAATGGACCTCGCCGTGATACCAGGTGGTATGACGTCCACCCTCCAGCCGCTCGACGGTGCGCTGAAAAAGCCGTTCAAGGACCGAGTACGTCTGGAGTACCAAGAGTGAATGTCCGGCGACACCCCAGACACCGACGGGCCGCCTACAGAGGCCTCCGCTTGTGACTGTTTGTGGCTGGGTGCTTTCCGCCTGGCGTTCCTTGCCAGATTCTATGGTGGAAAAGGCTTTCAAGAAATGCTGCTTCAGGAACTCGCTGTATAACACGGAGGGCGACGCACTGTGGGAGGCGGCCAGCGACAAACTCTCATCTTCGGAGGACAGTAGTGCTTCGTCGGACCAATAGGATCCAGTTGTGATGTTGGCTCAGGGGAGCTCTGGGGATCGGGGTGTGGTGCGCCCAATTCGCGAATAAATGTGGTTCGGCAGTTTTGGGTTGGTTTCCTTTTTTTTCTTTTTCGGTAACCTGAACTTGGGGGGTCGACCTATATTCCCACTCAACCTATAGTTCAGATTATACGGTATTCTGCATGTGTGCCTTTTACTAGAAAAGGCATGCATAAGTAATTTTAAGGACCGTAGCGTTCATCGCGCTGCGCTAACCATGCAACGGTTGCACGAAAAGGCGAGTGTTTCCAACGCTTTGCTAAGATGAGACCCTACCCGTCGCCTTGCGTTCTACACCTTATCACCTCTGAGACAGGCGCGCACACCCGTCTCAAAGCCACCCGCTTCGTTAACCAAAAAAACTGCCAGATGACGCTCATGTCTCACGTGTGACGTGACGATGCACTCGTTTCCTTCCGCTGCACGCTCGAGGCACTCTAACGCAGCGCCTCCAGAATAGGATTCACCGATTTTCTTGTGCAGAACATCAAATAAATGTTTTATTCACTCTCTCCACATGCAAGACTATCGTCTTTCGACGACATTTGCAAATTAACATGCAGATACGGGGCCATTTTTTGTGTGTGTGTGTGTGTTTTTTTAGTTCTTGTTGAGCCCAAGGTGAAGCCAATTCCAAGAATAATGGTTCAGTAGAGTGACTTGTTGGATGAGTTGGTTCATTCTTACGGTAGACTTAATGCAAATACCAAGAAGAGAGGAGGACAAGTGCTCATCCTTCGGTCACCGTGGTATTGGCACTAAGTCTACCTTAAGAATAATGGTGGTGGTCAGCGTTAGCGTGTCGAAAATTCAAGTTTAGGTTCAGTTGGGCACCTCATATGGACTGTTCTAAGGGACGGATTATAGTGCTTTATGTGAATGTCATTTTCTCCACAGCTTTTGCCCTACTTCTGCCAAAGTGCTTGTGCCGAGACCTTTGACCCCTTACATTTTTTAATGTGGAGCAAACCTGTGGGTTGGATGTGCCATATCTGCAGTCGAGACTTTCAGTGAGGGTTGAAAGTTGAGTAACTCTTGTACGAGTGTTCTTTCTTCTTCTGTCTGTATCTAATTATTCTACAATTGGTGGTCTGCAGTCTCGCCGCAGGTGTTTGCCCGCGAGAACCCTGTGAAGACGTGGGGCCAGCGTCCGACTGTTCTGGAGTGCGTAGCGGAGGCCATCCCTAACGCCACCCTGGCCTGGTTCTACCGGAAACAGCCACTGCAGGAGCGCACGGGGCAGTACTTTAAGGTCGAGGGCAGCCGGGGAAGCAGCAAGCTGACCGTGGCGCCCACGTTTCCCGACCGCTTCGGCACGTATGTCTGCGAAGCACAGAACTTCTTGGGCAAGGGCTCGGTTGACATCCGGCTGGAAGAGGCACGCCTCCCCGGGGCTCTGCCCACTCCACGGGTCGAGTCGCTCACGCCGACCACCGTCACGTTTGCCTTTGTCCACGCTGCCGATGACGGAGGCATGCCCACCACCAAGATCATCATCAAATACTGGAAAGATGGCGATCCCGAAGAGCGGGCCAAGGTCCAGGAGTGGAGTGACAGTACGTATCAAAGTTGTATTCTGGCCGACCGTCTAACGTTACCTGCAAGAATGTAGAGGAAGCATGCACAAAACTCAAACTATGCTCACAAGCAAGCCTAGATTTACAGGGTGCCTTTATTTTAGAACACATATCTTCTGTAAAAGCGTTCAGACTGTTCTCTACACAAATTTTCTCACACCTAAAGTAACCCTGAAATGAGCAGTTAACTAAAACTCCTTAGTTAACTTTTTAATTGCATTAATAATTTTAAGACATGACCATTTATGGCATATAAATTTTTTAAATAAATATGAAACAGCATGTATGTTTTAGATGATAATCGTCGGTATTGAGGACACAGAAAATAGGCCATCTGAATTACATCAGACCAGCAAACTCGTGTTGCAAACTTTGGAAAAAGGCGCATCGCAGCAGAATGTTATCAGAAAAAAACACCGTCACCCCAAATGGTGCCTCATTGGACTGGAGGGTGGTGCCTATTCGTTTTTGTGTTAGGAATTTTTTTTCGGAAAGAAAAGATTGTAGAAAAATTCAGCACGTCGAAAAAAGAAACGACGTTAGGAATTTTTTTTTTGGAAAGAAAAGATTGTACAAAAATTCAGCACGTCGAAGAAAGAAACGACGGACACCTGTGTAAGCTTGCAACTGGTTTATTCACGTCTAGGTGAATAAATGTACAATAAAAGCTCGTTAATTCGACACCCGTTAATTCGGAAATTCAGATAATTCGGACGGCTCTATTGGTCCCGGCCAAAGTGCATGTTAATCAATGGGACCAAACCTTCATTATTTCGTCGGAATTCGGCTCCGCACCGCTTAATTCGGACAAATGCTGACGGCTGCTGCTACACAAAAGTGTGATAAAGCAGCACTGGCACCACTGGAGTGAAACCAAAACCTGAGTGACATCGCCATCATCATCAACTAGTGGGGGCAATCGCAGCGTCACCGAACGTCGGCGTCTTCTTTCTTCTCCACTCAGCGCCTCCGACGCCATTTTCCCTTGTGTTGTCGTGTCGGAACCATCTCTTCTTGCTGAGTTCTCTTTTTCTTCCATTGTGACCGTATTTGCATGCCACCACCATCGTGCGCTACAGTGATGGCAACGCCGAAAAAGCGGCAGAACTACGACACGAAGAACTTGGCGACTAAAGTGAAAATTTTGGAAGCACTGAAGAACGGCGAATCGCGACAGCAGGTTATGACCAAGTACAACGTGAAGCGGAGCATGTTGGGAACGTACGTGAAAAATGAACAACAGATTCGACAAGCCTTTGAAAGCGAGAAGTTTCATGCCTCTAGAAAGCGGTTGCGAACCGCAGCTCATCCCCAGCTCAAAGAAGCTTTGCTCCGGTGGATTACTGACTGTCGCAACGCGCATCTGCCTTTGAGCGGACCTCTCATCATGGCGCAAGGTGAGAAGGACGCTGCAATGATGAACATTGAATCGTTCAAAGCGTCAGAAGGGTGGTTTGCGAGGTTTCGAGAGAGACACGAACTTGTCTTCAGGAGTGTGTGCGGCGAAAAGGCCAGTGTTGACGAAAGCGTGACCACCGAGTGGAGAAATGTGAAGCTGCTGGAGCACATCGCCGCATATGAACCACGTGACGTGTTCAATGCAGATGAAACTGCTCTATTTTTCAGAGCTCTGTCCGACAAGACGGTGACTTTCAAAGGGGACGCGTGCATTGGTGGCAAGAAGTGCAAGCAAAGGATAACTGTGCTTCTTGCTGCCAATATGACTGGCACGGAGCGCTTGCCACTACTTGTCGTCGGGAAGGCGCCTAAGCCACGTTGTTTTAAGAACGTCAAAAGCCTTCGTGTCAAGTACACAGCGAACAGGAAGGCATGGATGACATCGGACATTTTTCGCGGCTGGCTGCAGCAGTTGGACCGGCACTTCATGTCGAAGGACCGCAAGATAATTATGGTTGTTGACAACTGCAGTGCTCATAACTGTACAGTCGAACTGAAGAGCATCAAAGTAGTTTTTTTGCCGCCCAACACTACGTCTGCTCTTCAGCCGATGGACCAGGGTATCATTCACTACGTGAAGTCGAAGTACCGCAAGTACCTGCTAGAGCGAATGATCCTATGCTCAGAAGCTGGAAAGTTCTATTAAGTGGACTTACTCGGCGCAGTGCACATCATCGCCCACGTGTGGAAAAACACTCTGCCGCAAGTCATCGCCAACTGTTTTCGGCACAGCGGTTTTGTGAGGCCCGAGCATGCAGCAGTAGCTGACGATGGCATCGAGGAGGTGTCAGCCGAGTCCACCAACGATGACTGCACGACTTTTGGTGCTGTCCTTCCCACAGATGTGATCTTTCAGGACTACATCGCGATTGATCATGGTGTCGCCAGGAGTGGTCTCCTGACCGATCAAGAGATTATTAATGATGTCACGGGCGCCCATGAAGACCACGATTCTGACGAAGAATCATGCGAGAAGATACAGCCGCGACCTCATCGCACCTCACGGGAAGTCTCGAAGGCGCTGTTAATATTAGAGGACGCTTGCCTGAACACTCCCGACAGCTTGCGTGCTGTTGGCCATTTGGAACAGTTAAGAAAAATTGTGATGTCAGCCGGAATCTGCGCGAAAATGCAGACGACAATTACAAAATACTTCAACAAATAAAGGTATGCTTCTGCAGCTTGATTTTAAATGTTGTTTTCCCTGTTCATTCGTTAATTCGGCATTCGGTTAATTCAGACAGTTTTTCCAGTTCCGTGAAATCCGAATTAACAAGCTTTTACTGTATAGGATTGAGAGAGGGCATAATGTGAGAAAGGATGGACCCCCACACCAAGCTACATAAAGATGACAAGCCGGTGTTTCATTGTAATGCATGCAAAAACACACATTCACCTCTATGAATGGCAATTGTGAAGGTGCTCATACAATCACTCCCATTTTTGGGTGACTCCACGAGACGTGCATGTCTGTACGATGTTTTTGTTTTGTCTGTTCTTCTTATATGCTTTGTGGATATATTTGAGGTGCACAGAACTGAAAATTTAATTTCCCAAAACAAATCCCAGCGCGCCATAAATAAGTTTGAAGGTGGCGGCGCGCTATTCCTTGCTGCAACATTTCCCAATTTCACCAGCCAATTAAATGCGCGCTGTAAACGTTGTGTTAAATTTTTTTTTTAATACGCATCACAGTTAATTACATCCATGCTTTTCTAAAGCTGTCTGCAGAACCAAAAAAATTCTGAAAAATTGCAACCTTGGTTGGAATGAAAAAGCTTGGTTTCTTTGATGTGCCTTGGCACATTCCTTATTTCAATCAAAAATTTCAAAAGTGTTAACTTAGAGCAATATATTTTCCACACTTCTTCAAAAAATTGTTTCCCTAGATGCAGCACATAAAAAAAAACATAGTTTAAGATGCGAGTTTTTTCAAAAAGGTCATTTTCAAAAAAGAAATTGGAAAAAAATCCTTGGTCCCAATTTCAATCAAAATTTTTATCGAAGTCCGCTCATGTCACTCAACGCGTGGTATCAGTATTATATATCCTCATTTTCTTTATACAGTGGCCCAAAGTGGCCCTTTCTGAGGGCGTTGGCCCTTACTGGTTGTCTCTGAGCCTGCATTTTACTAAAACCTCCAACTTTTTCAGCAGCAGAACTTTATTATGATAGCTTTAGTTGAACAAAAGATTATGTCAATGTTTTATTGGATCCAAGGCATGTGAGACTGGAGGACCCCCTAGAGGAATTGTGCGTGCCTGCACCGTGAACCTAGGCCAACATTATTTTGTTGTCAAGACCATGCAAAGCACTGCGAGAGGATGTTTTCAATGACCTTGCGAAAACCAGCCAGGCACACACAGTACAGCTTATGGAATTGGTGCCAAAGAAGCCTTATCCGTAATTGCCGTCTTCCATAATGAGCTGGTGTGCCATTATAGAGGTGCTTTCTCACTGCCTGTTTCCCTTGCAAGCGTGCTGTAGATACAGGGACCTTCAATCATGTAGTGCAATGCACACCGTATATAAACAAGCTTTTGGAGACTCGGGGATCTACCGAGCCATCCAATCTGTTTCCCGTTATCACCTCTTCTGCGTCACTCTCATAACTTCTTCCTGTATTATCTCGACCCTAGCATTTTCGCTGTTTGAAAACGTGGAGGTGACGTTTTACGTCGCAAAACTACCACATAATTATGCGAGACGCTGTGGTGGGAGGCTCTGCAAATTTTGACCACCTCTTATTCATTAACGTGAACCTAAATCCCTCCCCTCTACCTCTTTGCCACCATCGAAATGCGATCTTCACGGCTGGGATAGAGAATTGCGCAGCGGCACCGACGGCGCCAGATGGATTTTGTCCTGCGACACACAGGGTGGGCCACACGTTATCAGAGTAAAAATTTTAGGCGGGCTTCTTTTTGAAACGTGAAACCGCGAGGCCTTCTTGAGTCATGGCAGCGCCATAAGAGAAGCGACAGAATGAGTGTGGCGCTGTTCAGTACAAACATCTAGACTGTGTATAGCTGTTCACTATACGTGATGTGTGGGGCTCATAGCTCAGACTGAGTATTCTGTGCTGACTATTTATGCGTCCATCAAAAGAAGATTGTTGGGGAAAAAAAAAATTTCATTGCATCTTTACGGAAGCTTCTGCCAGATGCACAGGCTATTTGTGGCACCAACGAGGTTCGTTGTGGCACCAACGAGGTTTTATGCGTCTCAGGGAAATCATCTCTTTATCCAGCGAGAAGGGCGCTAATATCAGACCTTTCTGAGTGGTGTCTTCTAATAAACTTGTTCAAGCACCACAAGAAGTGTTCGATTCTGTTCAGAATCCGAGAATACAAAGCAGAAAACAAGTTCTCTGTCATTGCCGTAATAAGAGACGCACGTAAATCTTTCTTACTTTGTACCAACAGTTGACTGCTATTTTCCTTCTTAAGGGAGACACTCCCCGAAAAAAACATTTTTTTATTATTTGTGCTAGAGACTTGGAAATTCAGCTAATTAGAGGGTTCTTCATGTAGATTTCAAATCTACAATTAGTTTTTGTGTAGCTGATATAGTTAATGAGTTATATTATACTAAATGACAAACTATAGCTGTCTGTACGGGCACATTTTTATGTACTAAACTTTCACGAAAAGTATCGTGCTATGGTTTATTTAGCTTTTTGTAGATCATAGAGTGCCGATATCTAGCAAGGAAATGTGTACAGTTACTGGAAAGTGCTAAAAAAAATTATGACATTTCAACCATTGTTTCTCTCAGTTCCCTGAAACATAACCTTGTTTTATTGTAATTACTACTGAGAGGTAGCGCAACTTCAAGTAGATATCAGCACTCTACATACCTTCTAGAGTGTGTTTGCCAAATTTCGTTAGTATGCGTCAATTCTAAGGCTACGAAAGGCTTCCCGGAAAGCATGCAAGTTTCCAAAAATTTGAAAATGAGAAAAACAGGCTTAAAAGTTACAAAAGCAATTTTTCTTGAAAATAATTGTTATGATGTGAATCTTCGATTACATTGAATAGCAGCCTTTACGGAAAGCACACACAGTGTTCAGAACCCTCCCGTACTGTAGCTTGGCCCTTCACGGCTCCTACAGTTCGTCTCCTCGGTGCGAGCCCTTTTCACTGCTCTCCGACGGTGTGCCCTTGCTTCTGCCGTGCGCTTCAAGTTCATTTTCTATATGCGCAGGTCATCGCAACAGTCGGTGTGCGTGGCCAACTCTTCTGGGGGAAGTACTCCAATCTCTTGTAGGACATGCTCAAAGCTAGCACAGCCTTTATTATACGACAGCACGGCAATAGCTGTGGCTGTCTGCACAGATGTCTGGGAAGCAAATTTCGTTTTCGGACACAGCAGCCATATTTTACTGTCGAGTGACTCGGCTGCGTTTTGCGTCTTTCCATGGAGGCACCGAGCCAGAAGCTTCTCATCAGTAGGGCGCTTATAAATAGGCATAATTGCCAAGCTCTGTGCTTTAGTCAACAAGGGGGTGTGGCCTGGTGTAGGCTCCCCCAGTGCTTCAGCACGCCTATGCTTACACTACGAATCTGGTCCAGCAGGGCAAAATTTATGGCTACTGGCTCCATCACTGGAGCAAGAATGAAAATAGGAGGCCCATATAGCAGTGTGCATGCTGCGAACACTGCCTTTGTTATTTGTTATAGCTATTTGATAATATGTCTGCAGCTTCTGAATGGCTGTGACTATTAGCTTTTCCCCTCGTGGCAGTGGTGTTGCCATTTTTCGCAAAGCAGTGCCTAGGCGTTTTGAGACGTGGTTGGGGCACTCTTCTTTTTCGATGACATTATTGCCATATATCTTTGCCTCACAGACAGCAGTGTAGGCCTTGATGTTGCCATCACTCAAAAAATTTGTGAAGCGCAGTGGGGTATTGTATAACAATGTCCTCTGCCATATGCGCACTGCTGCTTCAGATTCCATTGCATGGGATGAACACTCGTGTGTTTTTTTCTCAAACAGGCCGGTGGAAGGCTTCCCATATTTCTTCATCACCACCTCTGTCCTTGTGTATACTGCAAGCGAGGCAGTAATTTGAAAGAACCTCAAAGTCGAGGCAAAGACCTGTGTCCAAGGACATAGTGGTGCCCACTCTATTGTGGCTTTTATGGCCCCTTTTTTGCCAAGTGCCGTCAAACATGACCGGCACATCGCCGCCGCCGCCGACGTCCTTCGTGATCCTTTCTGCCTCTTCCAAGTTTTGGCTAGCAGCCTTCATAGCAGCACAATGGAGCTTCTTGGCAATACCATGAAATGTCTTCTGATGCATCGGTTTTGGCAGGCCGATGATTGCAAAAAATTGCGAAAGCTAGTCATGTCCTGCACCTATGGCACGCGCTGCCCAAACAGCCTGCAGGTTTATGGCGAAGCCGTCACGCGAGCTCCCGCTGTCGTAGCGAATGTTCGCACTGGGGTCACCGCACTTGCCGGCCGAGTTGATCCGCTTCAATGTGTGCGTAGACGAGAGCACAGACTCCCGGCACTCAGCATTGTCGCAACGTAGCTCTAAGAAGGAAGAAAGTTCTTTGCGTTTCTCGGCTATTTTTCGGACGGCGAGTTTCCGTTCGCGACAAGCAGGCCATGCCAAACCTGCCATCAGTGCTGTCAATGCGCCGATCTCGCACAGCAACGTGCTAGCAGCAAAATCACCAGTCGACCGTGCCTCACTTTTGAAGAATTTCATCTTTTTCTGTGATGCGCTGACGAACCCTACAGCAGCGTCATTTCAGAAATGTTGTGGTTGCTGATGTCGTGGTGACCGATGTCAGCGGTAGACCTAACTGGAGCATCGCGGGCGTTGTCCGCGGCTGTTGTTCTTCGGAGCGGCTTACGTCGTTCGGAGCGGCTTACGCGCGGCAGCGGGCATACGGCTTTACTACACGTAAGGAGCGCCACCCTGACCGCCGTCCTATGTCAGTGCCGCGCTAGTTGGCGCACAATTCAAAACATGTGACGGTCGCGTTTTCTTTCTCGTTTTTCTTTTATTCTCCGAGAACATATGAGAGAAGTGATCATTGAATCTTAAATGTTGGACCCTGTTCATCATCAAGGCATCCGCCTGTCCACAGGTGCCTTTAGAACAAGCCCAGTTGAAAGCCTTTATGTAGAATCGGACGAGTGGTCACTCCATCTGCAGAGAACATATTCTTCCTTTATATATTTCCTTAAAGTAAATGCAAACAGTGAGCAACCCGCATATTCCACCATCAACGACCTGTCCAGCTCTCAACTTTTTTACAATCGACCCGCAATGGCACGCCCTTTCTCGCTGCGTGTTAGAGACCTAGCTGTAGAAACAGATGTCCCACTGCTTGAATACCACCTCAGCCCCCCCGCTCTGCGGCTCCCGCCATGGCAGTGGCAGGTTATAGACTGTGACACATCTTTCGTAGCTGTCACAAAGCACGCCTCCCCCATACACATTCGGATGTATTTTTTAGAGCTGCAACATAAATATGACTGTCCAGAATATTATACTGATGCATCCAAGTCCCATACTGACGTGTCCTATGCGGCGGTCGGCCCATCCTTCTCGGATGCCGGCGTTCTGTCCACCAGCACAAGCATTTTTACAGCCGAGGCTTACGCGTTATTCGTAGCCGTTAAACACATCAAAGAATTGAATACCCCAAGGGTAGTTATATACACAGACTCCCTGAGTGTTCTAAAAGCGTTGAAAAATCTTAAAAAACGCAGAAACCCTATAATTATAACCCTCTATTCAATACTCTGCGCGGCCTATGCTTCCAAGCAACATATCGTCGTGTGCTGGGTGCCACGACATCGCGAGATCGAAGGAAATGTGTTGGCCGACCAGCTCGCCACGTCAATTAGCGGAAGCACTGCCAACTCTTCAGTTGCTGTCCCTATAATCCACCTAAAACCAAACATACGGAAAAAGCTCAGGGCTTACTGGCAGAAGTTATGGGAGCTACAAACTCGTAACAAATTACACTTGATTAAACCATACCTCGGTAACTGGTCACCTACGTCGAAAACGCGCCGTACAGAGGTCAGTCTCTGTCGGCTTAGAATAGGACACACACACAGCATGCACACACACCTTTTCTCCGGTGGTGACCCACCTAGCTGTCACAGATGTGGTTGTCCACTTACCGTACTCCACATACTCCTTGAATGCTCTGAGCTAGAGGCTTACAGGAAAAAACATTTTCCACTAGCGTACAAGGAACACGTACCCCTTCTACTAGCTATGTTTATTGGTCGCGAACCTCTTTTTAAATATTGCTACGATACTGAGGGGGCGCGTGGAGGAAGAGGAGAACGAGGTTGGCACGAGCGGTGATCGGCCAGATCCCTGGGCTCTCACATTCATCATCTCCTGTAAATAAAGGCATCTCACCGTAACAAGATTGGTGGAAGGTGCGGGATACAGTGGAACGATCCCAGGCGAACGATCACGGAAGCGCTACCTCAAGAACTACGCCGAAGCCGCCGACTGGCTGGTCTACCACCGCTCTCTATGGATCCGATTGCTGACGGCGACACCACGCACTTTTCGTCTGGCGCTACGTGGCCCCGACACATAGTACCACGAAGCTTCTTTGGGAGGGTCGGAGAAGACGTCGACGAATGGCTGAAACACTTCAACCGTGTGAGTAAATACAATTGTTGGGATGCGGCCTCCCGGTTGTCCAACGTCGGATTGTTTCTTCAAGTGACTGCGTTGGTGTGGTTTGAAAACCACGAAGAAACAATAACGACCTGGGAAGCGTTTGAGAAAGAAATAGCAAGCTGCTTCGGGGACCCATTTATGAAGAAGAAGCGCGCTGAGCAAACTTTGATCCAGCGTGCTCAAGTCCCCGGTGAAACATGCACAACGTACATTGAAGAGATTCTGAAATTGTGCAAGTCTGTAGACCCACGCATGAAAGAAGATGACAAGGTAGGGCATCTCCTCAAAGGGGTTGCTGAGGATGTCTACAATTTCCTCATCGGCAAGGACACCTTGGCGTCTGTAGCGGACGTAATACAACACTGCCGCACGTTTGAGACCCTGAAGGCTAGGCGCATCACTCCCAAATTTGGTAGACTTGCCAACGTCACCACCGTTGCAAGTGTCGACGCCCCTCCAACATCCTCCTGTGATCTTGCCTCAATGATCAGGCAGATCGTGCGCGAAGAACTTCGACGACGTGATGCTGTCAACCCGCCGAGAGCACCTGCTATCAACACCTCCCCGCCATACGACGCAATGTGTGCTGCCGTTGATGCCACGCTCTATGATGTGCCCCAATCAAGAGCACTAGAGCCCCCAACCGACAACTTACATCATCGCCGTGGTTTCCAGAACGCCTCCCGCCAACCACCTACAATGGTGTCTTCGTGGGACGATCATGGGCACATAGCGCCTCGTGGAAGGTTTGGCGACGTGCGTAAGGCCCCTGTGTGCTATAACTGCGGTTTCCGTGGACATGTGGCTCGATTCTGTGGTCAAAGGCATCGCCCCCAGCAGCACTACTACGAGGGATCATCAGCTTCTTCTCGACAAAACCGCTGGCGCAGTTATATGCGTTCAATGCGGGACGCGTACGTTGGGGACGGTTTCCAGCAAACGACCCACAGTGATACACATGTAGGATGCGATTTCCACCTGAATTTACGCAACGACTCGCCTTCCTCCGTGCGAAGCTTGACGCCCCCCACAACACGCCGGTTCCGTTCCCCATCTCCTGGTCGATGCGTCGCCTCCCCGCCTCCGGGAAACTAGGTGGTGCAGCCAATAGAGGTGAGGTCGCCAAACATTTGTCATTACATCCGCCTATGCCTCCACCCTTTTTATGACGCAAAATAGGGTCCCTGTGCTTATTGATGGACTTCCTACGATGGCTTTGATAGGTACTGGAGCAGCTGTTTCAGTGATGAGTGTTAACTTTAAATTGCGGCTAGGACATAAAGTGACGTTTCGCTGGGACAGTTGTGCATTATTTCGTGCAGTGAGCGGGGAGACACTGTGCCCAATCGGCGTGTGTGTTGTTAGTGTCACTTTGGGTGATAAGGTCTTCGAGGCTGAATTCGCTGTCCTGACCAGCTCCACCCATGACATCATCTTGGGGATCGATTTTCTACGCGAGTGCGGGGCTACTGTAGATTGCGGTGCTCGCAAGGTTATGCTATCGGCATTTACTGACGATCCTAGGTGCTCTCAAGGATCTATCACCGTCATTGAGGATGTTGTCTTGCCGCCCAACTCGATGAAAACCGTACGCGTTGGCGCCTCTGCCTCGGACGCCGGAAAGTTTGATGTTCTTGTGGAGCCCATTCCTCTCAATTGCGCCAAGAAAAATGTGCTCGTTCCACATTGCATTCTGTCGATCAGTGATAGGCGATCGGCCTTATGGGTGTCGAACTATTCAAATGAACCTGTTATGCTACCCTGCGGAATGCGACTCGCCCTCTACGAACAAAATGCGACCAGTTTTATTGCATCTTTAAGCGACGAGAGAGTAGATCCTATTCGAGCAACGTACCATACAGAAGCAAACTTTCTGAGTATGGTAAACAAGTCGCTATCATCGGAAAAACGTCAAGCTTTGGTCGAAGTCCTTGCGAAGCACGCTACTATATTTGACTTTGCGCAGAAAGAAGAGCAAATAAGTGTACCCGAGTCGCGTACTCGCCATGGGATTGACACAGGATCCGCTCACCTTATCCGGCAGAAACCATACCGTGTCTCATCTGTGGAGCGCAAGGTCATTACTCAACAGGTAGAAGAGATGTTAAAGAAAAGGGTCATCCAAGAGTCGTGTAGCCCTTGGGCTGCCCCTGTGATTCTTGTCCGAAAGAAGGATGGTACATGGCGATTCTGCGTGGATTACAGACGGCTCAACTCTGTTACTAAAAAGGATGTCTACCCACTTCCCAGGATTGATGATGTCATCGATTGTTTACATTCGGCATCCTACTTCTCCTCCGTGGATTTGAGATCTGGTTATTGGCAAATCCCCATGCACTCGAATGACAAAGAGAAAACGGCCTTCATAACCCCAGATGGTCTATTTGAATTCAATGTAATGCCGTTTGGCCTGTGCAACGCTCCAGCCACGTTTGAGTGCTTCATGGACTCTGTGTTACGTGGACTAAAGCGGGAAGTTTGTCTTTGCTACCTGGATGACATTATAATTTTTGGCCGTACATTCGATGAACACAACCATCGTCTAGACATTGTTCTCACCTGCCTTGAGAGAGCTAAGCTCGCCCTGAACTCTAAGAAGTGTCATTTTGGCAGCCGTGAGACCCTCGTTCTCGGTCACCTGGTGGACAAGCATGGCGTTCGACCCGACCCCCAGAAAGTCGCTGCAGTCAGCAGCTTCAAACAACCTCAGTCGGTACGAGAGTTGCGAAGCTTTCTGGGCCTATGCTCGTACTTCCATCGCTTCGTGCCCAGGTTCGCCGACCTCGCTTACCCTTTGAAGTCCCTAGTCAACAAGAACGCACCTTTTCGGTGGTCAGCGGAATGCGAGTCGTCATTTTCGCAACTCAAGTTTGTTCTTACGTCAGGGCCCGTACTTCGCCACTACGACCCATCTGCTGCCACAGAAGTTCATACCGACGCCAGTGGTGTAGGTATTGGTGCCGTCTTGGTCCAACGCCATGGAGCTGCTGAACACGTCGTTGCCTATGCCAACTGGAGCGAAACTATACTGTCACAGAGCAGGAATGTCTCGCGGTCATATTCACCGTGCACAAGTTTCGCCCTTATATGTATGGACGCCGATTCTCGATTGTCACGGACCACCATTCTTTATGTTGGCTCACTGGACTACGGGACCCATCTGGTCGTCTTGCTCGTTGGGCGTTACGATTGCCAAAACACGACTTAGAAGTCTGTTACAAGAGCGGTCGTCGTCATGCTGACGCCGATTACCTTTCACGACTTCCCCTTCCAACAACCGAGTGTGACACTGACAACTTTGATGAATATTTGGCTGTAGTGGATACTCCATTTTTTGACCTAACAACTTTTCGAGCAGAGCAACGCAATGACAACAGTCTCGCTTCTTTCTTTATTTCCAGAACGAACGGTCAACGTGGTTTCGTCGTAAAGGATGGCGTTCTTTACAAAAAGAATTATTCCGGTGTAGGCGTTCTTTACAAAAAGAATTATTCCGGCCTAGGCCCTCACCTACTTCTAGTTGTGCCTACAAGTCTACGACAACACGTACTTCGAGCAATGCACGACGACCCAACATCTGGCCATATGGGTTTTTCTAGGACATTTTATCGCACGCAAGAACGCTTCTTCTGGCTGAAGATGCGTAAAAGTGTGACTGCATACGTTGCGAGCTGTGAGCAATGTCAACGCCACAAGCGTCCTACAACTCTGCCAGCCGGACTACTTCATCCCATAGCACCCCCGTGTTCACCATTTGACGTCGTAGGTGTCGACCTGCGCGGCCCTTTTCCGCGATCAACGAACGGCAACCGATAGATTATTGTGGGCGTTGACCACCTCACATGTTATGCTGAAACTGCGGCGATTCTTGCGGCAACGGCCACTCAAGTTTCACAGTTTATGCTGTCACACGTTATATTACGCCATGGATCCCCCCCGTGTCATCATCAGTGATCGCGGGCGGCAATTTGTTGCCGATGTAGTTGAAGACCTCCTTCGTCTTGCTTCGTGCCATTTTCGTCACACTACCCCGTATCACCCGCAGGCTAATGGTTTGATGGAACGAACTAATAGGACTCTCGTCAACATGATTTCCATGTATGTTGATTCTGGACACAAAACATGGGGCGCGATTTTGCCATTTATAACTTTTGCCTACAACACAGCACAGCTCGAAACAACGAGATACAGTTCATTTTATCTGCTCTACGCACACCGACCCCGCACAGCTTTTGACACTATCCTTCCTGTTTCCGAGACTGATCAACCTACTCTCGTCGAAACCATTTGCTGCGCAGAAGAGGCCCGGCACATCGCCTGTCTTCGAACTTTCGTCTCACAGAAACGCTCCAAGAACCGTTACGACAGAAGTCACCGGCACGTATTGTTTGAGAAAGGGGATTTGGTGTGGCTTTGAACGCCGCTTCACAAGCGTGGCCTCTGCCAAAAGTTTCTGGCCAACTACACCGGTCCGTTTGTTGTCCTGGAACGTCTCAGCAATGTCACGTACGTGATATCTCAGCTGTTGTCAACTGGCCGCCGTTCAAGCAAGACCAACGTCGTTCATGTTGCCCGTCTAAAACGCTATCATCATTGCAACGAAGCCTAACTCGCCCGGTGGGCATCGTCTGCAAAGGGGGAATTGCTACGATACTGAGGGGGCGCGTGGAAGAAGAGAACGAGGTTGGCACGAGCGGTGATCGGCCAGATCCCTAGACTCTCACATTCATCATCTCCTGTAAATAAAGGCATCTCACCGTAACAATATAATGCATTGAATGCATTCTTAAAGGAAGTAAACACTTTCCATGTTATCTACTCGAAGTGATCGGTAGCACGGCCTCTGAAAGGAGGCTGCTGCTGCGGATGCTACATCGAAAGAGAGCACCTCTACATCGAAAGAGAGCACCTGTCTCCCAGGCCTTGGGACCAAGTGCGCTGGAGAGGTATCGGTGCTAATATAACACTCCTATTCTATGGTGTCATGATAACTTAAGACTCATTCTCACCAGGCATGCTTCACTTCACTTTCATGATTTTAATAAATATATGTCTTACGCATCTCTAGAGCGCAGAATCTTAGGCCTTTTTACAGCCATTTAACATAACCATTGCTCTCATCCGATATCATTTTCTGGCGCTCTTTGGCCATCAATGGCCCTTGCGCCAATAAAGAACATATATCATCATCATCATCATCATTGAATCTTGGAGGAGAGGGGCGACTATGCGCGCCCCGATGATTGCAAATGGCGGGTGGCGCTGCCTGACCGCGTCGCAACATCGCAAACGGCACGAACTTTTGCGACTTCTGTTGAATTCTGGTGTCACCGCCGCTCACTTAGGCGCACTTTTCGGTGACTTTTCATGCAAATTGCAGCTTTATATTGACAGCAATAAACGTTAATATGCCAAAGATGACAATACAAAAGAAACCGAAAAAGTGATTTAAAAAAAAAAAAACGCGACTTTTTGACCCGCGTCTCCCATTAATAGCGTGAGTGTTCACAAGGTGCCATCACAGCACTGAAGGCAGCTCATTCAGCGAGGCCACTTTGGCCTGCTGTATTTTGTGAACAAAGCGAACGAGGATATATGAGGTCTATTGGTTATACTGTTATACAGTAGAATCTCGATGATACGAATTTGAAGGGAGCATGCAAAATATTTGTATCGTCCGAAATTCATAATCAAAGTTACCGCGGTTCTCCGTCAAGGCTATTCAAAACAATAACAAGAGATCTACATTATCACACTTACTCACGCAAACAGCTGTGGAGAACGCGAGTATTCGTATACCCAACACCTTCACAGCGGCTTTTATTTTGCGCTCTCGCCATTCTGCTTTGTGAAAGCTGCGAAATCAGTAAAACTGAAGTCATCTACGTTGGTGGTGATTCCCTGCGCAACAGTAGCGCAGACAGGGGTCTTTTTTCGTAAAGCGCGCAGGTACTGCGTCTGTTGTTGTTTTTGCAGTCGTTCAGGCGAGTGAACCAGCAGGCACTTCACGGCGGCGGTGACGCGTCCGACTAGTGAAGAGAAATTCGTACTTCTTTTTCTGGGTGTTCAGTGCGCAAATACATCTAATATTTAGCTCAATCGTTGTTTCGTACACTGTAGTTGCACCTGGTTGCGCAGCAAACTGTGCAAGGGAGTCTGGCTCTGCACTACTCTAAACTGCGTCGACAGGTGGCGTTGAGTGTCCACAAAACACCAGAGTCTGACATTTAATAAAGTCCCTACCAAGTTCTAGTTATGCACAAAGCACTGAAAACAAAAAAGGTGTAGACTGTTTCTGTTTTTAAAACAGTTTACACCTTTTTTGTTGTTTTGGGAGATACATCATAAGAAATGATGAGCAGACTCAGTGGCAGCAACGAATTCAGCCTGCAGGGCAAAGGAGAGACACGTTAAGGCATGCCGGCTCGCTGCTGCTGCACCTTCTTCTGCTTCTTGTGTTCACAAATATCGTAATTCAAACCAGGCTTTTGATGAACGCGTCTTTTTCAAGGCCGTGAGCTTTGTAATGCTGCACGGGTAGTTAGCATGTCCGCCGAGGCAAGCCACCGCACCCGCCGATGCGTTTGCCATCATATTGAATGTACTGCTGGTTGCATGGAGGAAGGAAAGAACTCATTCCTTCCCCCGCGCTTGGTTGTTTACGTCACGTGGTTTGATAGCCAGCACAGCCAGTGTAGCTAAAGCCATAGCAGAAAGGCGATCCGCTATCGCATGGCGACAATATGGGTATCGGACCAATTTTTTTGCGTCGTCCTCTCGGCATGGTTTTCCAGCCACTTTTCTGGCCAGGAGGTGAGGCGAAATTTCGGTGCATTTTGCCGCATTAGGTCCCATGGAGGCCAAGTGTGATTGGGCTTTCTTCCCACGGACAAGCCGCGTTGCGCCGCATGCGTGCAGCGGTCAATCGTGCATTCGTATCATGTGCAGTTGCTGGGGAAACCGTTCGTGTAACACCGAATCACGCCATATTTTATATAATACAGTATAGACCACTCATAACGTAACAGATTATAATACAGAACCATTTACAATGCGGTCTTTTACTACTCCCGTTTACCCTCCCATAGAACCCCATGTATACGCTTACTGCTTATTGTGCAGTACCCCAATATGAAAGACCGGTTATAATGCGGTTGCCAGAAATTGTTTGTAACAAACGTGGTAGCGAGTGTGCTTCTGAAAGGAGGTGCGCTGGGTGCGCCACTGGGGAGCAAACGACGAAGTTGTTAGGGAGGAGGAGGGGACATGGAGTGAACGATCGAAGGGCGGAGGGAAGAAAAAGAAAATGAAAAAAGACTGTGGGACTCTGCACGGGCTCGCCGAGTAAGGGAGGAGGACGATCGCCTTGGTGACTGATAAGCCTCAGCTCCGACGTCGACGCGGCTACAGCATACTACGTCACTAACCTGTCTTCGGCCGCGCGCCGCTCAACGTGGCACATGCGATCCCGTTCTTAATAGTTGCAAGCACTTAAGTTTTCTCTCGGGAAAGACTTCAACGTTATCTAGCTGGCAAGAAATATCGCTTTTGCTTCCTCGTCCCTAAATTGAAAACCTTTTGCGGTTTTATGTCGCGGCCTTTTACTTCTGCTGCCAGTGCGCTGTCGTACGTAAGCTTGGAGAGTTGTCGTCGTTCCTGATCTCTCGGCCACGAACGTGAGCTTCATAGCACTCACGCTGTTCTTGGTTCACTGCTGGTGCGATCTTTTTGAGGCCGATTCTTTATGTTTTAGACAAATTTTCTGTGACAACATCAAACGGCAAGCTAGGCCTAATCGATGTTGGTTGCGCTTCGATTGGTAGCGGTCGCTTGAATCTAAGTTACGGTTTGGTGAACAACGGAACTCTTTGCAATGGCTGCACTTGACGGAAAGGGATGCATATCATTAATGAAAATGGGAGCGGTACGTGTAACGCTCAAATAGTGGTTCCTGATTCAATTACGATGTCTTAATCCGGTGTGCGCCCATGAAATCGAATGATTGGAGTCTTTCAACGCGTCAAATTCTGGACGCCATTTGACATAGTTTGTGTGTAATGTGCATAATCAAGCCAGTCTGGTAGTTGGCGAATTTCCACGATGGTGATTTCATTTGTCAGACCCCCCCTCCTTTTCGTGTTTATTTCATTGGAAACGCGTGTCTTTGGACCTTAAATTCCTTTGACATTTGAAAATTTAAATGTTAGCAAGCACGCATCGCAGGTTTCGATTCTCGGACACACGAAGCTGCATGCTCAACTCGTTTTGCACAAGTGTGGCCCTTGAAAAAGTTTGTTTTAGTTATAGTGCGGATATTCGAGACTCCCGTGACTTACGTTATAAGCAGTCTATACTGTATAGGTAATTTGAAGCAACCTTAAAATTCGTATCGTCACGAAACTTGCGTCAACCCTAATCGTATCATTGAAATTTTACTGTAACGACCATATTTTGGTGCACGCCAACTAAAGCAATTTTTCAAGGTCAATGGATCTCAATGACATTCACTTGGTACGTTGATTTGCACATTCGCGTCGTTCATGCCAAATTGCAGACGTGAAAGTATCGCAGATTTTTTTCAAGTTAATCTTATAGCTTGCGTCCAAACGCTCACTTCGTTTGCCATAATTAATGGCAACATTTCGGGTGTGACATTCATTTTTTCAAAGTGGAAAGGATTTACTTATTTATTTATTTATAACATCTCAAGGGCCCCATTCAAGGGGTGTTACATGAGGGGGTAGACAGTTCACAAACAGATGATTTGTTCAATGGCTTCTTTGAAATGGACGATGCTGGAGTGGAGCACGACGTCAGCAGGAATATCGTTCCATTCTATTGATGTTTGCACAAAAAATGAAGACTGATGGGCAGTGGTATGCACACGGGGTGGATAAACCGCTCTTGAATGGCTGAGACGGCATGAAAGCCGAAGAGCTGGTACGATAACATGGTTTAGGTGCAATGCATGATGAAATTTATGAAAAAAACACAGTCTTGACACTTTGCGACGCTAAGCCAAGTTAACCATGTTAGCACAAGAATTTAGCTCGGTGACGCTACTGTGATAGGAGTAGTGGGAATAAATGAATCTGTCTGCGCAATTTTGTATGGATTCAAGTGTTTTAATAAGGGTGATTTGATGGGGATCCCAGATGGCACATGCGTAATCTAGCATCGGGCGAACTAGTGTTAGATAGGTTAAAAGTTTAACAGAAGGCGGGGCTAGACATAAGTTTCTTCGGAGATAGCCAAGAACGCAGTTTGAGTCATTAGTGATGTTCATTATGTGGGATGACCAGGTGAGATCTGACGTTAGAGTGATACCGAGGTATTTACATGAACTAGCTGCTGTAATTTCAGAATCGGACAGGAAGTATTTTTTTGGAGGAATAAGATTGTCGGCGATGGAAAGAAATGGCACAGGTTTTCTCGGAGATAGCCAAGAACGCAGTTTGAGTCATTAGTGATGTTCATTATGTGGGATGACCAGGTGAGATCTGACGTTAGAGTGATACCGAGGTATTTACATGAACTAGCTGCTGTAATTTCAGAATCGGACAGGAAGTATTTTTTTGGAGGAATAAGATTGTCGGCGATGGAAAGAAATGGCACAGGTTTTCTTTGTGTTAAGGGACATCAGCCAGCTTTCGCACCATGATTGAATCAGAGAAAGATCAGACTGTAGGATGACAGTGTCGCTTTCATTGTAAACAGGACGATATATGACAGTCATTTGCGAATAGCCGAATTTTAGAAGCTAAGTTATTGGGGAGGTCGTTATTATAGATTAGGAATAACAGAGGACCAAGGACAGTGCCTTGAGGTACGCCGGAGGTTACAGCGGATAGGGAGGAGCGATGGTTGCTAGCGCAAACGAATTGCTTACAGTTAGTCAAGAAGTCACATATCCAATGAAAAACAAGAAAATAAGGTTAAGTTGTGAAAGCTTCAAAAATAATCTATTATGGGGAACTTTGCCGAAGGCTTCTTCGAAATCAATGAAAATGGCATCTACAGGTATGTTAATATCCAGGCTAGAACTTAGATCGTTAACGAACAGGGCGAGTTGAGTGTCACATGAAAGTCCTTTTTGAAAACTGTCTTGGTTAGGGTGAAAGAAATGTACTGAACGTAAGAAATGTACTATGTGGGAATAAATTATGTGTTCCATAAACTCAGAGCATACACTTGTGATCGAAATGGGGCTGTAATTACTCCGTGAAGATGAAGGACCTTTTTCGGGACGGGAACGATCTTGCCAAGTTTCCGGTCCTCCGGCACCACTCCGCATGAAATGGACTGCTGAAATATGTACGAAAGGATAATGCTTGTTATAGGCTTAGTGTTTTTGAGTATTGGAATTAATGCCGTCAATTCCCGCGGATGAAGTCAGTTTCAATTCGTCGATTAGTTTTGCAATTCCGCATGAATCGAATGTAACGACTGGCATGACAGGATAATCAAGGAATGGGGAATCTGGAAGCGGGCTGCGAGATTCAGGGGTAAATGCGGAAGAGAAGACAGAATTTAATACTTGAGGGATAATATGATCTGGAATCGGATCACCGTGTTCATTGAGTAATGATAACATTTTTGTAGTATTGGGGTTAATGGCTCTCCAAAATTGTTTAGGATTATTGCATAGCATATTAGGCAATGTAGAAGAGAAAAAAAATGCTTAGCCTTCGCAGCAAGCGATTCAAATTCCTTTGCTGTTCTGCGGTACCTATTCCAAGCGCTCGCAGTATTGGACCGTTTAGCCGAGCGATATATTCGCTCTTTCTTATTGTTAAGACGCTCAAGAGATGTGTTAAATCAAGGAGAAGACACCCGTTCTGTAATTGTAATTGTTGGAATAACCCATTGATCAAATCGTGAATTTTGCACTTGAACAAAGACCTGTTAGTTTCAAGAGGGCGTTGGAAAAAGTTTAAATACCAGCCACAAAATAGGCATAGTTTGTTGTTGAAGGCGACATAGTTACCCTTTTCGTAGAGTGTGATGGCTTTCTTCGAATGTCTTGGGCCTGAAAATTGATCAGAAAATGAAGCGTGAAGTACAGCGTGATCACTTATGTCGGGGAGAAAAACTAGCGTTACAAGATTGCCAGGGTGTGATGTGAGAATGAGGTCAGGAATATTTGAAGAGTCCTCAGCAACTCGCATAGGGAAGGAAACAAGTTGAGATAAACCAAATGTTAGGCACATGTTAACAAAATCGCTTTCCACTGTGTGTTTAGATATCGTGAGCACGGGGTTAGACCAGATTATACCTGGGAGGTTAGTCACCCATTAAAATAACCGGTATGTTGGGATGAGAGGCATTCAGGAAGTTAAGAGCACTGTGGAAATTTGCAATAAATGAAACATCTGTGTCAGGGGGGCGGTAACAGACTCCAATGATAACCGGAGGATAGGAATTTCTACAGCAGATAAACAATAATTCAAGGCTGGAAGGTACGACCACTGGGGAGCAATTCAATCGACTGTGAGCAGCTATAAGAATCCCACCACCACGCTTACCATCAGGATCTTGCCGAAAAATTGTAAAGCCTGGAAACCATGGCGTTAATTCAGAATCGCATATTGAAGTGTTTAGCCACGTTTCAGTTACGAGAACAAAGTTGCATTCAGTCGTGCAGATAAGATTAAAAAGCGAGTCGCGTTTCGGCAAGAGGCTTCTAATGTTAGTATGTACAATTGACAAAAGCTCAGGGTTTAATTTGGGATTCGCTGGGCTAGGAAGTGGTAGCTATGGGCTGAGGGGGATTACTTTTTCAGAAGAGCGATCGAAAACATAAGTAGTGCCATCAATAGTTAGCTTGTTGTGTCGAAGTTTATACGTCTTGCGAGATGCTTTACCAAATTCAATGAGGTGCTTACGGGCCTTGCGTGTGTAGGGGGAAAGATCTTCACTACTGTTGTAATTGGAGTCTTTTAGTTTGGTTGAAAATGCCCTATGCGGTGAGCGCGTTCGATGTCTCTAGGTTGGACTGAAACTTCAAGATTGGCAAGACATAGATCGATGACGCGCTTCTCAGACTGTGCCCAAGTTTCGTCACTGACATCTTCAAAACCGTAAAAGACAAGAAGGTTGGATCGTCGCTGTCTATCCTCAGAGTCGTCCATCCTGGCGACAAGGCTAGCGGTATCTCCTCAGTTTTGTTCAGTTAGTGTCTGCAAGCCGTCGACCTTTTCTTTCACCGTGGCTATTACAGAGCTGTTGTCTTCAATTTTAGAGAGTCTTTTAGTAATTTGTTCAAATTTCTCCTCGTGTTCCAGCAGCGTAGAACGAATAGATTTCATTTCGTTAAGGATGGCTGCCTGTCCGGACTGGATTTCGCTGAGGACAGACATAATATCACTAGAGGTTCCTGCATTAGCGGACCGAGTTGCAGGGCCTGGGTTAGTCTCGATGTCGCCACTTAATAGCAACAACACTCGCAGGGCATGAATATAACTACAAACAATCTCTAAGCAGCAGTTGGGGCTCGACAGCACTAGCAAAGCAGCGTATTTGTTACGCTTGGAAAACAGGGAATAGGAATTTTTTACCTGCACAAAAAGCAGGCGTTCTAAGTGAGTGCGGGCCATCACTGAGGTGCTGCCGAGCCCACTGAAGAGCGCGCGGCCTTTGGTGAAGCTTTTATTGTAGCAGTGTGACGTCAGTACTGTTTCCGTGCCTCGCGACCATGAGGGGAAGGGCAGCAGCAGTGACGGAGGCACAGGCGGAAACATTGAAGGGCATTCGTGTGGTGCGGGCGGCGAGGTATCCATGGCACAAGGCAGACGGTGAATCCTGGCTGATGGGTCCAAAGCGTGCAGCGGGAATTCAGCCTGGGGGGCCGGGCTCCGATATGCAGCGTACTGCGGACCACTGGGGAAGAATTGGAAGAATGGTCGCAAAGAATATCAGCACAAAAAACAGGCGTTGCAAGTGAGTGCACGCCATTGCTGGGGTGCTGCCGGGCCCACTGAAGGAATGGAATTTATGTGCCACTGCAGCATCTGCTTGTCTGCCATGGGTTGTGTGTGTTTCGTCGGTGCTTCCTTGGTTGAGTCGGCAATTCCTTTTTCGTATTGGTGGGCATGCGATGGGTGGCAAGTGGCGTTGTGTTGTGGGGCGCTCACAATTCGTCATATACAGTTATACCTGCCTATAACCAGCCTCCATATAACGAATTCCTCAATATAACGAACTTTTTCTATTCGCTGTTGTTACTACATAGAAGTACATGTATTTTAGATTTCTATGTAACAAAGTAACAGCGGGAGACAACCTTGATATAAAAAATTTTTGCAAGAGACAATCTAGGAATTTGGGCCTGGATTACTCCACCGCCGACGAAGCGCGAAGCGGGGGTGGCGGCGCACTTGTGGCCCTGGCAACTTGCAGGTCAGAGCGAGCACTCGTTATTGCGAACAGGTATGCGTGAGGCGGGCAGGCGGGCCTACGTCCCACAAGCCGCCGTTCTTGCCGCCGTGGACGCATACGCAGATGTGCCTTCCCCCTCCAAACAAACAAAAAAAAAACATACTTTTGCATTGGCAGCGTCACCACTGCTGCACACCTCACGCTTTGAGTTAGCGTCACATATCTGGGGTCGCGCTGCATATGGAGGGCACTTTACCAAATAGCTTCCTGCGGGTATTCATGTTGTTCGCTCTTCGTTTTCGATGCCGTGCGTGCGTACATGGTTTCACGGTGCACGCATAGAGTGGCCCTCGGCGATGCTCTGCCTTGCTTTTCTTTTTTTTTAATGCAGGCAATGATGCCGTTACTACCGAGGGGATGTCAGATCAGGCGCCGATGGAAACTCTTCGAGACCACTGTGACAATGGCTGATTTTCGGAGGTGGAGTCGTCATGCGTTTGCGTTCGCGCCGCAAGTACGAGGGACCGTAGTTTTCGGGATAAGCCACTTAGCTCGAGCAACAACACGACAGTGCGTTGAATGCCATGCAATAAATGCGAGAGCAACAAATTGTAATGTTATTCAGAGTGAAGCTGGCAGCCAACTCTTTTGGATTTGATATCGCGAAACTCGTACAGAATGCTGGTGTAAGCAAATACGGCCGCTCCAGGGAGAAGTGCTCTTTTCACACAAAAAGGCTTGTTCTTGGGCAAGTTGGTGCATACTTAGTGCAGATGACAGAGGCGCTGTTTTTTCTTCTCTGCTGTTCCTCCTGTTTCATGCAGTGTTTTTTGCGACTCAGTCGTGTGCATCTTTTCACACAGCCTCTTCATGTTGAAAGCGCACTGATGTTTGTCAAGATAGCACCCACGCTACCGATCGTGCCCGTAAAATGTTCACCATTGCTACTCAAGCGACCCCCCCCTCTTTTTTTCATGCTCGTTCAATACTAGTGGTTTCCTTTTGTTCGAGAATTTGATGGCAGAAGATTCAATGAGGGCATGTCATCGTATGTGCCCTCCAGGCGAGAGGTATGGGTCGGCTTATTTGATCACACTTCAGCAGCTCACAAAAGTTACAAGATGTGCGGTGGCATGTTATCAATTTGGACTTTGGGAACATGGCGGCAACTGCGAAAACCTACAAGGATTGTTCACGTAATTGCTATCGCGATAATAACACAGATTTTTTACCGTGAAATAAGTGTTTTGGGTTAGGTCTGCTTTCAGTTCTCTTTTTGTTTAATTTATGTTTATTTGTTGAATTTTTACACGCAACCTGCATATAACCAAATCTTTATAATAAAATTTTTTGGGATTTTGTCAATTTCGTTATATCCAGGTTTAATTGTATTCACCATAACAGCGTAAGTGTTTTAGCCGGTCATCACAGGCACAAACTTGGATGGCCTGCACAAGTAGTACCCTCTGGCGGCGTGAATCGGAAGCAGGCAGGTTCTGGTAAAGTATTATCATACTTGCTAGCGTAATCCTTGCACTTTTTTTGCGAAAGACCGATGAGAAGTTGGAGGGTGCGAGAATAACGCGAGAAAAATTTTTCGCGAAAATGCGTATAGAGCTAAAAAAAAAATGTAAAAAAAGAGCGGTCGCAAGTTAGGGTTCTCACACCAGCAACTAACTATAAGCTTTGAGAAGTACGAGTGGATATTTGTCTTAACAATAACACCACGGGTTCAACACAAAGCACGATTTGTGTGCAGCACTAAATCGACAGCAAATTGTCTCGTGGCCGAACTGTTCAAAGTCAGTCAGAACTGGAGTCGCTGATAGAGGCCTCATCGGAGTCACCGGCGGCTTTGACATTGCCTCTATCGCCACTGTCGTGCACCATGTCGTTTTCCGTCCCGTCCAAGTGATTGGAAATCCCAGTTGTTTTGAAACTGCGGACTATGATTTCTGGGGAAATCAGGCATCATGTCTCAGAACTCCACTTGCAAAGGATCTCCACAGACGGCTTCCTTATTTTGCCTCCGGGAGTCGTGACATGGTTGCCTTCGGCCATCCATTCTTCATACAGCCACCAAACATTATCTTTGAACGGTTTGTTCATGGAAAGGCCCAGAGGCTGCAGCATCGATGTCAGGCCGCCAGGAATGACGGCCAGATCAGTTTGCAGCTTCGTCTAATGTTTGTGCCTCTGCGAGCAAAGACAAACAAAGGTCAAGGGTGCCAGTTGTGGCATTGATTGTAGTAAGTCTGAGAGCGTCCGCTGCACTGTTAAAGCTGCCTTTTATATAACGTATGTCTGTTGTGAATTCGGCAATGAAAACAAGGTGTCGAAGATCTCGAGGAGTGTGCAGATCTGGTTCCTGCACATGTTGGACAGGTTCGAGGCGCTACTCTTAACCTCGCGCTAGTACGTCCGCTAATTAGTTTTGGTGTTATTCTCGTCGAGGAGGTGCTTGAGCAGGTCTTGCTATTGCGCATCTGGCCGTCTACCGAGTTGTACACCTCATCCCACTGCTGCTTGGCGAGCGTGCGGCAGTGCTCCTCGATTGTCTTGTTAAAGTCCGAGATTTTCTTGCGCAACCTAAGATTGAGGCGCTGGCCTTTCCAGCGGATGAGAAGTGACAGCTTGGCCTCGAGCAGGTGGGCAAGGTGGCTGTCCATTTCTACCGGAAGGTCAGTACTAATCTTCTTGGTGGTACTTCTGGCGTCCTCTCTGACCTGGCTTATCTACTGCTCGACGCTCGGCGTGGTTGCAGAAATTGGACGGTCGTTGTGGACTTCGCAAACTGGTCTCACTCTGTCCAAGAAAACTCTCGTGCCGTCTTGCTGACGACTGAGAACTGCGTCAGCAGAATGTAATGGTTGCTACCCAAGTCAATGTTTGAGTTGGCTCACTGTACATTGGGGAGATTCTTGACGAAGGCCAAGTTGGGAACGGAATCTCTGCAGGATGAAGTGCCCAACCGAGTGGGAAAGGTCTTGTTGGTGATTAGAGTCAGGTCCATATCAGTTGTGTTCTGCCACAGTTCCGCGCCCTTGCTAGTGTTGTACGGGTAGCCCCAAGTGTGGTGCGGGGCATTAAAGTTGCCCGCCACAACCGGGGGGGTGTTGGGACCCGCTAGGTTGATGGCGTCTTTATCAGGGCCATGAAGCGCTGTCGCCGGTCCTTAGGGTACTGGCGGCATAAATGCAAACGCATGACTAGTCAGCCTCCGAAAATCAGCTATTGTCACAGTGGTCTTGAAGAGTTTCCATCGGCGCCTGATCTGACATGCCCTCTGTAGTAACGACACCGTTGCCCGCATAAAAAAAAAGCAAGAAGAGCGTCGCCGAGGGCCACTCTATGCGTGCACAGTGAAACCATGTACGCACGCACAACATCGAAAACGAAGAGCAAACAACACGGATACAACGGTAAGCTACTTGGTAAACCGCCCTCCATATCCAGTGCGACCCCACATATGTGACGCTAACTCAAAGCGGGAGGTGTGCAGCAGTGGTGACTCTGCCAATCCAAAAGTATTCTTTTTTGTTGTTGTTGTTTGGAGGGGGAAGGCACATCTGCACATTTGTCCACGGCTGCAAAAACGGCGGCTCGTGGGGAGAAGGCCCGCCTGCCCGCCTTGGACATACCTGTTCACAATAACGAGCACTTGCTCTCACCTGTAAGTTGCCGGGACTACGAGTGCGCCGCCGATTCGCACTTCGTCGGCAGCGGTGCAACTGCGGAAGATGTATGCCCGTGTCAAAATGACTAAATCTAGGCCAAAATTCTTAGATTGTCCCTGGCAAAAATTTGTTATATCGAGGCTATCTCCCACTGTTACTTTGTTACATAGAGATCAAAAATACATGTACTTCTATAGAGTAACAACAGCAAATAGAAAAACTTCGCTATATCGAGGAATTCGTTATATGGAGGTAGGTTATAGGCAGGTATAACTGGATATGGCGAATCGTGCATGCCCCACAACATGATATCGTAAAAAGCAATAGTAGCCCAGAGGAATATGACATCATACCAGTAACAACAGGGAAGTAATGAAAGCCCTAAAGGAAATGCAAAGCTACTGCTGAAGATGACAACAGACCTGTTGAAAGATGAAGGAGAGATCGTGTTGCAAAAACTGGCCACCTTGCATACCAAGTGTCTATTGACAGGAAAGGTACCAAGAATGTCAACATCATCCTAATCCTAGTATTAATCGGAGTCCACTGTTTAAAGAAAACCGTGCGCCACACAAGATTACATTGGATCAATGAAACATACTTCTTGTTTTGTTAGCAGCAATGGTGGGAAACCTGCGCTAATTGGAAATTATTGCACCATTTTTCTCCAAAAGGGTCTTTTTTGACTAATTTGCACCATTGCTGCGCCACAAGTTGGTTTTGGAACCAAAAGTGATGTTGACAGCACGAATCGTGAGCGGATATTACGCGGTCGATATCTTGTACGCTTGCGCTGTTGCAAAAAGCACGGAATCGGCCGATGAATTATTCAGGCTTCCGTGCGATCGGGACAGTCCCTTTTCTGACAACCATTTGCAAAGAACGAAGGCGATGTGGTGACCACTGAAAAGCACTCCAGTATGACTTACTGCTGACAAAAAGCCTACATGTGTGGTGTGACACCGTTTGCCTACTGTGACTACCTGAAAGCTCTGAGGGGCCGATCAATGCCGCCTCAATTGTTGTGCGGCACCATGTTCAGCATGCATTGCTTTGCAGAAACGAAAGCAGTTCGCTGTTGTGGAGTTCGGCGTTCTGGATCGGGGGCACCGAGACAGCGAGCGCAGCACATGTTCTAATGAAGGGATAGTTGAAACGAGTCTTCATTTGCTGCAAGGCCTGCTGGAGCATCGCTTGCAGAAAGTTCGCATTATCGCTTTAACGCAATAGGCTTATTGCCGCATTTGTACACAGTCTGAAGCGGAGTGGGCGCAAGCTGCTTGGCATGGTGTGTACGCCAAATAGGCGAAGCACTGCGCGCAACTAGCCAGTAAACTATCGGCTCCCCGTGAACATTCTGCGTCTCAAAAGAACTGTCAGTTTTCGTTAGGTAGCAGATCGCAGTACACATTTATCGCAGAGAGCCGATTATGTCCGTTTTGTCACTATGTCAGTCGCTGCTTTGGCTTCGTATCCCGGACTCCACAGAAGTTTTGAAATGCTCCTTGATGTCGCCACCGCATGTCATTGGATAATCGCGCGAGAACGCCAGTTTTTTCTGAACATAGTCAAAAAGAAAAAAAATGACTTCGTGGTGGGCACTTAAGGCAGTATTTGCTGGGGCACTGTATTTATTTATTCTTTCTTTAGCAATGATGGTGCACGGAAAGAAATGCAAATTGGCGTGCTCACGGGGGGGGGGGGGGGGGGAGAGTACAAAGCCAATCCCATACATTGACATAATAGGGAGGGGGGCATAAAGTCAGCCCCATACAGTGACATCATAGGAGCGGGTGCTGCGATGAACCCCTTTCACCCCCCTGCCTTGAAGGGGAATACTGCGCACGTGTATGCACTTGGTTTATGTGCACTACGTTTAGTGCAGTGTTAGCTGCATTCCTGGCAAGTTTTTGAAGATGATAGTCTTTCTTGGGGACCTTCGACGTAAAAACTTTGGTCTGTCTGTCTGTCAGTCTGTACATTTATCTGTTTGGATCGTTACCGCGAACCGGACACTTTAAACACCACCAGCCGGTACCCCGAACGGCCAACCCCATCCGCTGCGCCCACCAATGTTGCTCAAGGATTAGCGTTCATACGTATGCGATTGTCAATTGAAAAGCAATAATTGCGCATATATGAGGCATCATAACAACACATATATATTCTGCATGTTTGTCTTTTACTAGAAAAGGCATACATAAGTAATTCTGAGGACCGTGGCGCTTGTCATGCTGCGCTGACCATGCAACGCTTGCTCGAAGAAGCGAGCGTTTCCAACGCTTTGCTAAGACGACACTGTGGTGGCACCTACCCGTCGCCTTGAGCTCTACACCTTATCACCTCTGAGACTGGTGCGCACGCCCGTCTCAGGGCCATGCGCTTTGTTTTCTATAAACTGCCAGATGGCGCTCATGTCTCACGTGTGACGTGACTTGATGCGCTCGTTCGCCCCCTCTGCACGCTCGAGGCACTCTAACGCAGCGCCTCCGGAACACCTATCACCGGTTTTCTTGCGCAGAACATCTAAAAAATGTTTTGTTCACTCTCTCCACACGCAAGACTATGGTCTTTCGACGACATTTGCAGATTACATGCAGATGTGGGGCCAATTTTTTACATGTATATAAGTATTAACGAGGTCTTACTGTAACGAGCTTTGGATGTGTTTGTGCGTACATGTGCTTGCTGCTATGAACTTCAAGCTGCAGCTAGCTTGTTGCTGCAATATCTTTCACTGTCTGATGTCACCGCTTCTGTACATAATCCTACTTTTGTTTATTTTTGTGCTTATTTTGTGGGCTTGCTACTTGTGTATAAATGATTATGTAATCTGAGGGAACAATAAAATAGATTAAGGCTAAATTTTCTGTCTCTGTGTGCGTCATGGAAAGCTTGTATGTGTGCTCCAAACACAGAGGTAGCTATTTTACAAGCAGAGTTTACCTGCTCCAGTGGCTGCTCCAAATACAGCAAGGCATTCCCACCACTGCAAGAGTCTTCGCAGAAAAACAGTGCTTTGCGATAAGTGGCGAGACACTGGAAGTTTTAAAGAGATATGTCTCCCTAGGACAGATAGTAACCGTGGTGCCGATCATGAGAGTGAAGTAACTGAAAAAATAAGGATAGGTAGGGGCGCATTTGGCAAGCATTCTCAAATCATGAATGGTAATCTACCACTAACCCTCAAGAGGAAAGTATAGAACAGCAGCATCTTGCCAGTGGTTATCTGCGAAGCAGAAACCTAGAGGCTTACAAAGAGGGTCCAGCTTGAATTGAGAGCGACTCAGCGAGCGATGCAAAGGAAAATGATAAGAGTAACCTTAAGAGACAAGAAGAGGGCTCAGTGGGTTGGGTAACAAATAACGGTTGAAGGGCCTCTTTTCGAGCATGGTCAGAAAACGCTGCCGATTGGTAGTAGAGGCTCCCAACAACACGCGAACGAAATGATTTAGCGCAGCACACGGCCTGGAGTTCACAATAAATTAGCAAGGTCAGCTAAATATTGCTTTCTCTTCTCTCGACAAATCACCGAAGATGCTTAAGAGTATCTCGTAAAAAGCCCATCTATCAGCCATTGGCTAGTTTAAACAAGGCGCGATCGGTCGTTACCGAGATGGTTGCGGGAGGCCGCAACTTGTTCACGCGTGCACTCGATCACATTGGAAAAGCTGCACATTTGCAAAAAAGAAAAAGCAGAAAATTATGCTCAAGGTCACGAGGCGCGCGTGATGTTTTTCATTGCCCCTTGCCATCCCTCTCTGTTTTACTTTGAGCGCTTTCGTCAGACTGTGAGAAGAGAGAAGGCAATTGCAGCATGCGACAAATCTTTATAACTCCGCTCGATTTGGACGAATTCTTAACATTTTTGCGGCGCTGAATTCCTGAGGTAATAAACTCATCCAGTGAATGCATTCCATGGTTACTTGAAAAAGTGTTTCAAAGCCCCTTTAAGAATATTATAATTGAAATGAATAACGATGACACGAGGTTGCAGGTTAAGAACATGACGTTTACTCCGTCAGGGTTGGCTCCCCATTCCTTACTTCGTTATTTTCTTCCTTTACCTCTGTTGCGCCTCCCCCCAAGCCCGTGCATCTCTTCTTTATTTTCAAAAGAAGGAGAAACGAACATGGGTCAGGCATGTAGCGTGTAGGCAGGATAACCGCTGGTCATTAAGGGTAGTCGACAGAATTCCAGAGAAGGCGTGATAGGGAGACAGAAAATTTGATGGACAGATGAAATTGCAGGTAGAAAGCACAGTACTATGCAGGCAAACTTCGCACTAAAATATAAAAGGACACCTCGGAAAAGGAACACTAAACACATAAAGTGCATCTATGTGGTGTCTATTTTAGCGCAATTTTTCCTGCATAGAATGAAGCAACTAGCCCATCAGGACATCAGAAAGTGCAGGACTGGGTAGATTGGCTGAACATGGAGAGAGGTCTTTGTCCTGCAGTGGGTGAGTAATGATTGCTTTATATGGGAGCATAACCTGCTGGCTCCGTGTGGAAAGTATAAAACCCTGGGCTGTTTGGTGAATGAATGCCAAACTGGAACTTGTGCATGTTGCGTGTTTCAGTGGACCGAGCGGACACAGTGACTGTGGATGGGCTGGAACCAAAGCACAAATACTGGTTCCGCTTTGCGGCCCACAGTGCAGTTGGCACGGGCCCCTACTCTGAGAGCCTGTCTCGAGAGACGCCGCCAGAGATGGCACCCGGCCCGCCAATTGTACTGAGGAGCAACGAGAACAGCATGTACCCCAACAAGTACGAGATCCGGTGGGCCATGCCACGTGACAATGGCCGCCCCGTTCGTCATTTCCGCGTCACCTACTTCAAGGTACATCCTCTGAAACGGTCTTTTCAAGTTTTGTTAAGGCTACAGCACCATCAAATAATTCGTACCACAAGATTATCGACCCACCGGGTAGCAAGGCCACTATGGACAATGACTATTTACTCGTGTAGGGAACTCACTCACATAATGAACCCAACCACTCACATAATGAACCCATGCCCCACCTTGGTCCTTGGAAAAAAAAAAAAAAAATTATTGCATCTGTTCATTTTATTTCGGTCTAATAGCCTGTGCTGTTGAAGAGTCAAACAACGTTGATCACACCATCATATTGCATTACGTTGACATTAAGGAATACCCTGGTCCCGACAGCATTTCGAATGACTTTTTATATAGATGTGCTCAATGGGTCGCAAAGTATCTTACTATAATTTTTCAATCTTCAATCAACCAGGCCTCATTTCCTTTAGCCTCGAAACAAACTAAAATAATTCCAGTTCACAAAAATGAAACATTTCAGAAGTGGGTATCTATCTTCCGAATCCATCTTCCGAGTACCTGCTTCAAACTGCTTGAGCATGGAATGTGCAAGCATCTCTCTAATTATTTAGACAATCACAATTTCTTATCACCAGTGTAAGACTGTTTTTGTAGGGGTTTATCTACAGTGAAGCAGCTTGTCGATACAGTTCACGATCTTGTGCAAGCAATTAATCGCCGGCAACAGATTGATCTAATACAGTCGACTCCTCTTAAGGGGGAGCACGAGTCTTGGAGACCGAAAAGACGCGAAAAAATTATTTTTTTGGAAATATTTTTTTTTTGGATTGTGCAGTGACGGATGCATAATTTGGCAAATTTTCACACGTCTTGGATTGATATTTTAGCGGCAGTAGCGTTTATAAACATGCGTGTGATGAAGATGTTTCTCGGTGGCCGCGCAAAAAAGGGCGTTTTTCCGAAACGCGCAGCTGCCCTTTTACGTCTCTGTTTGCGGCCATCTTGGCCGCGTTCAAAAGAGCCGCATTTTGTTTTCACTTTTCGCGCCACTGCTACTGCATACGTCTAGTGGCCACTCAGAAAAATCCAGCAAAAAGTTAGACCTGATGCGCGGTCCTAGTGCACGTGACAGCGCGCACGCCATTGGCGCATTCATGCAGTCGTCTGCTTGGGCTGCGGCTGTGCGCATCGAACAACGCGGCTGCAACGTGCAACCATGCCGAAGTCTACGCTGAAGTTGGCTACAAAGTACCAATTCGGTGGACGTACAAAGAAACGGAAGGTGTACAACTTTCAAACAAAGCGTCGACTATCTTCAGAAGATGTCGACTCTCCTCCCGTGCCGAGTGGCCACAAAGAAGCTGCCGACAACACGGAGTGCGGGTTAGGCCTAGCGTGTCAAAGCGGCCCTGACAGCAACAATGTTCGTTGGACGTTTCGACGCGACACCATTACCGTAATTACTCGAATCTAACGCGCAACTTTTTTCTGGTTAAGCGAGCTCATAAATCGCATGCGTGTTAGAATCGAGTACGAACAAAAAAATTACGGTCAATCTATTGCCATCGGCAAATCCAAAATGGCCGCCCCCTACGTGCGTCGGCATGTCGCGTCGGCCATTTCTGCCTATGTGTTTCCCATGTGCCGCACTTCGTACGTGTGCTGAGGAGTTCGTCATCTAGTAGTGCATTAGAATCGACGGCGTGGAAGGGCCGACTCCCAAAACTCGATTGCACCACGATGCCGCTTTTAAAAGAAAAGTCATCGCGTGTGCAGAAACGGACGGAAATCGGGCCGCATCGCAGTCGTTCGAAGTTCCCGAAACGTGCGTGCGGGACCGGCGGAAACAAAAGCAGAAGATTGTCGACAGCAAAACTTCACGCAAAGGCTTCTGTGGACCACAGCAGGGTCGGTTTCCGCAAATTAAAGAGCTGCTTGGCGAGTATGTGCTTGAGCAGCGAGCCGCACAGCGGCTCGTGACGACAGAACTGCTCCAAGTGCGGGCTATGCAATGAGCCTTAGAAAAAGGTCTAATGCGGAGCCAGTTTAAAGCGAGCAGGTGCTGGCTTAGTAACTTTATGAAAAGGAAAGGCTTTTTCCTCCGAAGGGGAACATGCATATGCGAAAAGTTTTGCGGAGGAGTACGATGAAAAGCTTCACAGTTTCCAGAGGTTCGTCCTAAACTTGCGGCGCAACAACGGCTACCTGCTAGGGCAAATCGGGAATGCCGATCAGACGCCTCTTTACTTCGACATGCCTGGCACCACAACCGTCGAGAAGAAGGGCGTGAAGCAAGTTCGCGTGCTGACATCGGTCCACGGTAAAACTACAGTGACGGCAATGCTCTGTTAGACGTCAGATGGGCACAAGCTTCGCCCATACCTATTTAAATGGAAGACGCTCCCGTAAGAGTCGTTTTTTCGAGTGGTGTGATCGTGCGGGCCAGCGAGAGGAATGGGTGCGCGTTGCAATTGATGTCTTACGTTTTTTTTTTTTTTTTTTTCGCGGTGGAAATCGGGTGCGCGTTACAATCGAGGGCGCGGTAGAATCGAGTAAATACGGTATATTGAAGCCAGCTGAATTATTGATGAATAAAAAGAATGCCGAAGAAAAACTACAGAACTTTGCATGAACGCCAGCTACCAAGCGAAAATCAGATCTGCTCGCTTGTGCAAACGACACTGCCACCACAGATGACGCTGCGGCTGGCTCACAAGTGATGGATACGCGCTTCGCTTTGGTGAGCCTCGACGCTCTAAACGCTATGCAGTCGAACGTGAAGTGCAAAAGGTGCCGCGACGATATTTGAGTTTGCCTAGGTGAGCGAGAATACGGCCTAGCCATAAAGATTGTTACGTCGTGCGAGATTTGCCGTGATATTGTGCCCGTGTGGAGTTCGCCGGGCGTGAACGATGGAAAATTGTGCAACCCCTTCGTTGTGAACATTCTTGCCGCGCGTGCTATGAAAAGCACTGGCAATCAGCAAACTGCCTTGAACGACATTTTCGTGACAATGAAGGTGTCTTCCCGCGGCATGCATACCAAAACATGGCAGGCACATCTGAAGTCGAAGATGACACCCGCCACCACTGCAGCTGCTGATAAATGCATATCAGAAAGTGCGCTCGCTGTTTGTAATCTTTATAGCGAACTGAAGCTCGGTGACCCAGGAAACATTGCCGTTTCCTACGATGGTTCATGGATGATGCGCGGACACTCATCCCATATCTGTGTTAGCGCTGTTACAGAACTTTTCACGGGTTAAGTGCTTGACTATGTGGTTATAAGTAATTTTTGCGCAGCGTGTGAACTGGGACCGAAAGAAGGCGATCCAGATTACCAGTTGTGGAAAGCGTCATATATGCCAAAAAAACTCCAGCAAAAAGTCTGGTGAACATGGAAGTGGAATATGGATTGATGCTTTTTCAGAGATCACTGGAAAAACACCATCTCAGGTACACCACAATACTTTCAGACGGTGACAGCCGCACTTTTCTTGCACTGCAGGAAGCCGAAGTGTATGGCTATATACCAATCAACAAGGAAGACTGTGTCAACCACGTTGAAAAGAGAATGGGCCTTGCATTGCAAAACCTCATTGCTAAGCAAAAGGGGGCTGGAACTGAGAGCCTTGGTGGCCGGGGAAAACTGACTGGCGACCTGATTACCAAGCTCACTTCCTACTATGGCTGGGCATTCAAGAGCAATAAAGGTGACGTAAAGGCCATGCAAAGAGCTGCCATGGCAACCTATCGCCATGTCACCTCTAATGACGAACTTTCTGACCACAGTTTGTCCCCAAAAGGCAGATTTTTGGTGCCGCCAAAATGCAGCCACAGCAAAAGGCAAGCCCATCCCCAAGCATCGCTACAACTTGCCACCTCATGTCTGCAAGGCCCTTTTGCCCATCTACGAACGCTTGTCCGATGAGAGGCTTCTTGAATGGTGCCAGCGGTGGAAAACGTAGAACAGCAACCAGAGCCTCCATTCCATTGTTTGGGCACACTCAGCGAAAGAGAGCCATGCGTCACTGTTTTCTGTCCAAGCTGTTGTGGCTGAAGCTGTGTTGAAATTTAGTGCTGGAAATGAAGCAGCCTCAGCAGCAATCCTGTAGGAGCTGCTTGTCAATCCTGGACTCTCAGCAAAAAAATTCATGGCAGAAAAAGACCGCCACAGATTGACCGCACCTGCTCGCAAGTGTGCCTCTGCGAAAAACACGCAGCGGACATTGAAAAAACGTCATTTAGGTGACGCAAAACAGAAAGACTATATGCCTGGTGCATACTGAGAAAGTTGAATTTGAAAATCATTGTAAATGAACAGCTTTTGCGTGCTACTGTCTGCTCAAAATCGACCTGTTTTGTTTTTGCATGATTTCTCAGGATTCAAATTTTGCTGCAGTTGCAAACTTGTTCAAAAGATATTTCTTTCTCCAGAGCAGCTAGGACTGTCATTTTTGTTGTGACATGTAGCTGTATCCTTTGTTTACACAATGGTAGGAGTGAATTTTTTATTGAGATCTTCAAAAATTTTATTGCTTATCCGAAATCGAAGCATAAAGTGGGTGTGTCTGCAACACTGAAATGCAAAGTGTGACAAACCTTGTTAAAATTTTTAATGAAAAAAAAAGCGCTCCTATCATTGTGTGGCTTATGTTCATTAGTATACAGGAATATGCCAATAGTAGCTCTGCAATAAAATTTATTGTGTCATTATACTGGCAAACAATAAGTAATTAATTTTAGGATATCTCACAAACTAATTGGTTTAGAGGAAAAGAAACTACATTTTTGAAAGCGGCATCAAAAACTCAATCACACTGCGGATTTTCTTTTTAAACACATGAAAATATCTGGCGCTTCCTCTCAAGTACAGTGTGTTCCCACTTAAACGGAACTCGAAAGGGATCCATAAAACTGTTCAATTTATCAGAAGTTTCATTTAAGCAAAGTGCACTTTTTAGTGAACCAAGGCCTTTATTCAAATTGCACAAACCTCACCTTACTCATGAGGATGAGCATGAAAAAAAAAAAGAAGTGAAGAGTGGTTTGTTTGGCAAGCTTGAGATGTTTTTTCGCAAGCTACGCACCCATGCCTGATAAACTAGCTAGAAATTCTGGACAAGCCTATGCTCAAAATAGCGCTGCAAAAGTTCAACAGCCTCTTCAGCTGATCGATCTGGTATCTGCACTGGCGTATCATCAGCGATCTGCACTGGCAGTATCATCACATTCGTCGCTGAAAGGTTGATCCTCATCTTACACTTCTGCAATCATTTCCTCGACAGTCTCTTGACGACAGGTACGAACATTTTCATCAATTGGTTCGTAGTCCTGCAGCGTGAAAGGGGCAGAAGGCACGACCTGACTGAATACTCTCTCATTGTCTGCATCAGCAGGGCTTTCTTCTTCATCAGGTACTGCTTTCTCGTGCTTAAAAGCCAGCATGGTGAAAGCATCTGTGTATTGTTGCCTTCAACGAGCAAGATAGCGCAATGAGCGTGCATAGCCACATTGCGGCGGCGCCCCCTCTAATCTCCCACATGTACTTTGCCCCTTACGGCCTTTGCAATGATGGCTATTGTTGCCTGCTGCCGTAGCACTGTGGCGGTGCTATTAGCTTACCATTGTTAGACGCGTTGACGGATGCACTCCAGCTGGTTGCATGCCAGCAATATCTTTGTAACCTTAGCTGCCGGACACAATTTATTTGTTAGTTTAAGCTTGATGTTCATTTTGTGTGCCAGTAGTCAACATGATAGTATGATATGATGGGGATTGAATGGTTTAGAGCCTCTTCTGGAAAACGTAAGCTAGCAGCAGATGACGCTCACAGAGATGAACTTAACGCTCACAATTATTGAGCCCACGTGGTTACTTCCCCATATGGCTATTCAAGCACGTGCACGTGAAGTTATGAAGTAACAATTTTGTGAGGCTGCAACAAAACTTGGGCATTTACAGATACAAACGTTATTTCTTATCGATACAAATCCAAATTACGCACTATCTCACAAGTTCTTCTGAATAACTGTCTTTTACTGCCATAGGCTTCAATCTGGTGACAGAGAAAAACCGCCTTTTTCTGACCTGTCTGTGAATTGGCCACAATCTTCTTGATAGCGGCATAGTGTTTGTCGTTGCTATTCGCTTATCTCCTTGTACAGCGAGCTGTCTTGGGAGCCGCTTGCACTCTGAGGGTTGATAGGCAACCTGAGCATGAAGCTTTTTGACCTTGACGAGATTAGCGACAAGATCGGTTAGCATTGTTACTGTTGGTTTGTGTTGAAGCACAATTTAGCATGTCTCTTACTTCCTCCAGTGCACCAAAGTTTTCCTGGCCAGGTAGCCGTGACTCTACTTTTCCCTTTAAAAGATTTCTAGGAGCGTAAGAGTGACGACATGCTGGGTACTGAACAAGGGTGTTTATGCAGGCTAGTTGGTACTTCATTGCAATAATTGAGTGTAGCACCGCGTACAGAATTGTAAGAAGTAGTGGTATCACGTGGTTTCTTTGCTTTATATGTGCACTGAATGCAAAAAAACTAAGCTTAGTTGCGAGTGCGCCTGTTTCCTGTCAACTACTTCTTACAATTTTGTACGCGGCACTACACCCAATTATTTCACGCTGGGTTTTTACACGCTCGCTTCATAGCTGGCCCCATGTACAACGGATATAGTTAGAAAACGGTTGGCACAGCTTCAGCAAGCAATTTCTGTATTCGGCATTCGGGAACATAATCACTTTTGTTGAAGTGTTTGCTACACACCGCAGTTGACGCGGACTTGTCGTTGATGACGAAATTTTCAGGCTAAATGTTTTTTACCACTTGGAACACAGTTCCGCATCGCTTTGAAATTAGTGAAAGAGCACACCTGGCGTCTTTCCCTGTTGAGATCTGCAGAATGGCATGCAACAGTACACCAGGGCTACAGCGATTGCGCAATACAGCGATACCAGGGTTGCAGGAAGCAAGTCTCATGCCGTGCGCAACAGAGACTAATCTCATTAAAGCAGCGCGCACCACGAATCGCCAATCTAGGCAGGTGCCAGTCAAGAAATGACAGCATTGCCGGTACTCCCACTTCGGGACTCCGCCTTGCACGAGCGCACAGAAACGGTGAGCTGGTGGCGACCTCGTGCAGCGAGCCGTAGAACAACTCGTCAAGAAAAAGTTTCTTTCACTCCCGCCTCATTGGGAAGGCCTTAAGGTGGGAGTGCAGGAGAAAGTCAAGTTCGGCCATGGCCCCGCTCAGAGAAGGGGAGCGACGCCCTGTCGCGCGCACTTATCTCGCGGTAGGGAAGCGGGGGGGATCGTACGTTTTGGCTGGCCTGGGACTTTTACTGGAACGATTCTGTTGTAGTTGCCTAGCGCACAAAGGTCACTGCGATCATTGCAGTGTCTGTTTGCGAAAAGCATGCGCTTTTCAGGCACAGCGAAGTAAGAACTGAGACGCCTATTCGCGTGCATCTGTACCTGTGAGTATGCTTCGTGCGTCATTTTTTGCATGAGAAATGTGGGGCAAGTTTCGATCTGCTTTCCATTTAGCGCGTGACCTTCCAATTTGTTGCTATTGCGCTCATTGCTTTGCCTTTGCTACAAAGCTGCGACTTTTTTTTTTTATCATCACCCCATAGCATTTATGCATTGTGGCAAAGCCGACTTTTGGACCTTACTGTGACTTCGAACGATTCTTAAATGTGCTCGTTTAAGCCTACGAGGTCATTGGCGTAGCAGAGGTAGGGACTTTAAGGGTAGACGCTGGTCTGGAAATGAAAATTTTTAATATTGGGGATACTGTGATGAAATTAAGTGTGTATATGTGTTTCTCCTCTTTTCAAGCCCCGCCGCGGTAGTCTAGTGTCTAAGGTACTTGGCTGCTGACCCGCAGGTCGCGGGATCGAATACCGGCTGCAGCGGCTGCATTTCCATTGGAAGCGGAATTGTTGTAGGCGCGAGTGCTCAGATTTAGGTGCACATTAAAGAACCCCAGGTGTTCAAAATTTCCGGAGCCCTCCACGATGCCGTCTCTCATAATCATATGGTGGTTTTGGGACATTAAACCCCACATATCAATCAATCTCCTGTTTTCACAACTATAATTAGTTTTAATGTTCACTAACTAGTTATCAAATGAGAGAATAAGTGAGGTGTTAAATGTATAATTTCTTATGGGCCGTTGCCCCGCCGCGGTGGTCTAGTGGCTAAGGTACTCGGCTGCTGACCCACAAGTCGCGGGTTCCATTGCCGGTTGCGGCGGCTGCATTTCCGATGGAGGCGGAAATGTTGGAGGCCCGTGTGCTCAAATTTGGGCGCACGTTAAAGAACCCCAGGGGGTCAAAATTTCTGTAGCCCTCCACTATGGCGTCTCTCATATTCAAATGGTGGTTTTGGGACGTTAAACTTCACAAATCAATCAATCAATCATCTTATGGGCCGTTTAGAAACTTTCCATCAATATTTTTAGTTTCTATTTAGGATGCAGCTGTAGCCGAAGACGTGCCATGTGGAGCTATGCTATTTATGTTGTCACTGAGATACATCATCATATAAAAATTCTTATTTGTATTGATGCTCCACAATTTCGAAACTCAATTAGCTCAGATTATTCTTCATAATATTTCATATGTCCCTCTCATCCACAAAGAAATAGCTAGCTCCGCAGTCCTGTTTCTTAAGAGTTCAACGGCATAAAATATTTAAATATTGATTCATAAAAACATGAATAAAAGTTTTGTAAGGCTGGTCAGGTTAAGAAAATTGCATTTGAAGATTCGACATGCACTGCAAAATTTTCTATTGGGAACTTTTACCACATATTTTATACACGTTTCCTATGTATTCTGCTGCAAAACAAAATGTACCTTATTCCACCCTTAGAATCATTTCAAAAATTTTTCAAATGTGGAAAGCATTATGAGAACTCCACAGTGACAAGCTGTTGAAGGGTTCTGGAAAAGCTGTTGGATATAAGGCTCAAACGAATAGCTGTTAAGCAGCACGCTGCCCTGAGTAATAAGTTGCTGTATTTGGAACCCTCAAGGGACTATGAAAATGTCAAAAAAATCAGGCATCCGTCCGGAATGAGGAATGCCCGTAAAAATGCCCTTTTTTTTATAGGTATTTCTTGCCGACACAGAGGCCCATGGCTGTAGTTCGAAATTCTCGTTGCAATCTTTTAAATGCATCATTTAGGTGGCTCTGAAAGGAGCCATTTATCAAAAAAAAAAAAAAAAAAGTATTGGTGTGGCTCATAGCTACCTCAGTAGTCAACACTGTGACCCAAAAAAGGTCTTTTTTTTTTCCCACGCCATTTCGCTTGCCCGCAAATAATGTCTGCCTCAATTTCAACTACCTGTCATGCTGTCGTTGTTCACCGATGACAGCGCCATCAGTACTCGCGTCAACTCTGAGCTTGTTAGCCGTGTAGATGCTGCCAAAAATCTGATGGCGAAGGCTATAAGCGCTGACTGAATTCAAGGAGGTCGGACTTTCAGTTGCTGCCCCGCCGCGGTGGTCTAGTGGCTAAGGTACTCGGCTGCTGACCTGCAGGTCACGGGATCGAAGCCCGGCTGCGGCGGCTGCATTTTCAGTGGAGGTGGAAATGTTGTAGGCCCTTGTGCTCAGACTTGGGTGCACGTTAAAGAACCGCAGGTGGTCGAAATTTCCGGAACCCTCCACTACTGTGTCTCTGATAATCATATCGTGGTTTTGGGACGTTAAACGCCACAAATCAATCAAACTTTTTGTAGCCGACTTTCTTGACAAAATGTCTTCATTTGTGCCGTTTTTTCAACTCGTTGCGCCTGCTCCGCCATTGAGTAGTACGCAGCATCAATCCTAAGTGTATCGCTCATCGAACATGGTCCCACGGCATGGTCAGTAGACAGCGTCGTTAAAGTTTCTGGCGGATCCAACGGGTCCTGCCGCGACTGCAACTAGCTGCCAAAGGGCATTTGTGGCCTGCGCCTTCTTGTTCCTAGGCCGTTTTTTGATGGCTTCCAAAAGCTCGTCGTATCGAGGGTTTCAGACCAGTCTTCAGGCATGTCCATTGTGGTAAAAAGCACGGGTGCAAAGCGGAAGCATGGTGCGTCAAGAAACACGCACGATTGCAAGAGCAGACGCACGCAAATGGACAGCCATGGCGGCGAACGCAACACAAATAAAGAAAAGATGATGCGTCGGGCACCCCAGTGAATGGGAGACTCTGAAAGGCACGCTTAAAAAGTGCTTCGCGTGAGGGCCAATCGGCGATCTGCGAACGACCTTCAGAAAACCCGCAACCAGAGCCATACCACTTCAGTCACGCCATTTTGAGATGGCGCAAAATGTGCACAAAGAAAACGGCTTCAAGTCAAGCCCAAGATAGTGGCGCTCAGTCCGCTGCAACGCACATGGGGCGTGCGGGAACTTCGAACAAATTTCGTCCTTCTGGGGGCATTTTAGCACGACCTGGGTGCATTGAAGGTCGATTTTATCGCGTTTCTCGACCAAATTCAGCTTTAGAAATTTGAGAGTAAGTGCAAACGCCTCGAAAATAAGTTTTGCAAAAAATAGATTTTTTGACCATTTTTTACTGTTCCAGCGTCCTCCCTTAAGACCAGCGTGCTCCCTTAAGTAACACTGTTTTATACCAGAAATATCGGCTAAAAGACCCAAAAAATCGTTCGCAGAAGAGTTTCAGAGTAAAAAATTCCAGATGTTCTTATCCATAGACGTTGATATGGCTTGTCATGCTGTTGTGAAATCGTCAGAATTTTTAACCATGTCTGAAAAATATGACTTGTGAAAAATCGCCAGTCAGCTGATGTTCAGTCACGTTCTAATGAAGTGCTATAGTTTTAAATTTTATAATTGGTTTTGTCTATTCAATATGGGTAGGTTATCTGCCAGTGATATATATATATTTTTTTTACTCTCTTATGGCTATAGCGTGCAGCACATTGTAATTTTATCATTCGTGTGTCATGAGCACAGTATTTAAAAAAAAAAACACCAGGAAGGGGTGTATGAAAAAAAATCCATGAAGAGATGGTGTCGGGCTGCTGTTTTGACAAGCGGACTTGTCTTTCTCAAGGCTAGAACGGAACAGTTTTGTTCTGAGGAACACAAGACCGCTTGTCGGAACGATGGTTGACATGACCCCTGTTTACGGATTTTTTCGTGAACATAGTAGAGGTCTTAAGGGGGCAGACTGCTCTTATACATTTTTTGTTTTTCTTCAGTGATCTTGATCAAACTGCACAGAATTATGCAGTTTTTCTGCTGATTTCAAATGTTTAATTAGTTTTTCTGTAACTCATCTTATTCCTGAGATAACTTAAGTTCACCCACTATTGTTTAAGGCCGCCATAGAAAACAAGTGCTTAATTAAAAGTGATATTTAGAATACCCTAATATAGACTAATGACTATAGATTGAAATAATGCAATAGTTTTTTAAGCCTTTTTTATTATTTTACAGCAAAATGAGCTATTCGTTTTCAAAAGCAGTTGGAATTGTGTTAAAATTTTGATGAGTAAATAATTAAAAAGGCTTGTTCTCTAAATTCTGCCCCCATACTTGCACCCTACACACAGGTTTCCATTGCAAAAAGAATTATTGTTGTACCTGCCCTAGCTGCAGAGATATTGAGGCCTCAAAATTGAACAGTTATAAATTCACTATTTTGAGAAAAATGGCAAAAACTGAAAACACACAGCTTCTTCAAAAAGCAACAATCATGGTGTGCATGTTTTGCAATCCTCATAAAAGTGCTCATAAGTTCGTAGCAACGCTTTCTAACACAGGTGCCGGCAAATTATAAAGAGGCCTCGAAGTTGGTTCCCAATTTTTTTGCAGGTTCTGCATGTTAACAGCACCAAGAATCTGGACAGTTAGAATAACATTACAAAAAAATTACCACTTTCTGGTGTGTAAAAATTTGCAGTGAGATAGCAAAATACTTGCAGATACCAAACATGTCAATTTTTAAAAAATGATTTTTTTTGTCACTTTTTGGTCCCAAAGAGCAGTCTGCCCCCTTAAAATTGAATCTAGCAATATCTGGTCTGAAAGCAAGTTTTGCTGCTCCAAAACTCATTTTTGTCTGCTCCGAAAGCTGCTCCAAAGGAGCATAAGCCAGTAGCAGCACTGGATTTGGCTGGATGCCTTCTTTAGGAATTATATCACCAAAGATTGAAATTTTCTTCACCCCTATTTCGCATTTTTCCGCGTTCAATGTTAGCCCAGCATTGCGTGTCTTTCATAATGTTCAGCCTTTCATCATGTTCTTTCCTTGTGGGCGCTCATATCAGAAGAGCATCTACGAAGACCCACACTCCCGGGATGGCGTCAAATACGGGCGAACCTCGATATATCGAACGGCGCGGCGATCGCGAAATAGTTCGATATATCCAGAATTCGATATAAAAAAATCACGAAAAAAATGCGTCAACAGCTTGCTGAAAACGACCAACGAACCGTTCAAGCGTGGTGTAGTAAATACTCACTTAGTATTTATTGTGTTGGTTTAAAATATTGAAAAGGAGTAGCCTGTTTTTTGTTGGCCATGGCGCGTTTGACAACTGCATCCTCAATATAGTCCAGGCGATCCATAAGTGATAGGCCGGTGCCTTCAATCACACCTCAGTGGCGGCGCACAAGGGCCAAGGCAGCTACGACCTCAGCTAATGTCGGGAGCGGGGCATCATCAGCGCTTGCGGGATCCACCTCGGCAGAGTCTTCATTTGGCTGCTCAGCAGTAGCTTCGGCGACAATCTCCACATCCGTAAGCTCCGCCGTTCGGAGTTAGGCCTGTCGCGCACCACAGCGTGCGGCAGGCCTAACTTTGAACGCACGAACACTGCGAGCACAAAGAGAGATGCCTGTTGATGCTACGGGGAGGAGCTTGCAACAAGTGGTGGTGGTAGTGGTTGTAAGGAAGAGGAAAAGGCACCTTATTTCTGTCTGCCTTCAGGTGACACGGCGCAGTGCCTTATAGGGGTGGGGGGAAGGAGGGATAAAAAGAATAGAAGGAAATAGATGAAGAAATAGACAGGCAAGCCACGGCAAAAAGAAGGGGATAGGGAAGTGGGGATCCGGTCGAAGCAGTCCAAGGGCGGGGCTCCACAATGCGAGAGCTGCATGGCGTCGGGAGACCGCGAAGGGCGAACCAGTCGGCGGGAGCTACGCTGGCGTCGGCGGGAGCTACGCTGGCGTCGGAGATCGCGAGGGCACAACCGTCCAGCTTGAAATCCCGCGAGCGAATCCTCCCAACAAGTGCGCAGTGTGCCGTCGACACCATAGAGACTGCAACGACTGCAAGCTGCAAGGCTGCGGCGCGCGTATGCCGCTACCTTAAAAGTGGTGCTCTCGGCGCCATCGATGTGTGCAGCATTCGTAAACGCCCGCCGCTCTACCGCTACTTTCGAGAGTTGCGGGAAAGCTCGCCGCCTGTCAGTGGGGCGCGGGCGGTTTGGGGTGGCTGAGTTCGATATATCCATTATATGTCAAACTTTGTTCGAAATAAAAAATCAAAAATGCATGCAATTTCCCGCGTGATATAGGAACTGTTCGATATAGGCAATAATTCGATATATCCGTGTTCGATATATTGAGGTTTGAATGTATTCCACTTCCATGTCAATTCCGAATGGCAGCCTCAAAAATCTCTATTGCCTGAAAGGAGTCGAAAATG